>NC_057810.1:33146179-33356457 GCF_018294505.1 Triticum aestivum
GCGATGCAGGGCTTCCGGGGAGCTGTGGAGCGGTGGGGAGGAAGAGGGGGTCGTGGCAGAGCTTCTGAGCTAGTCGGGGGAGCGAGGGGTGGCCGGAGATGGCTGCTATGGCGAACGGCGGCGACGGTGGTGTTCGGCCGTGTGAGAGAGAGAGCGAGGGAGAGGAGGGGAGAGCCGGGGGAGAGTGAGAGAGAGCAGGGGGGGAGGCGTGGCGTCGTCCAGGGCATCGAGGCGAGGAGGGGAGGGCAGGCAGGCAGGGAGAGAGGTGGCGTGGCGCGGTGGCGCGCGCGCGCGCCGGCCACACTCCCCTCCCTCTGTCGGGACGAAGACGACAGAGGAGGGAGGTGGGCTGGGCCGGCTGCTGGCTGGGCCAGCCAGCTGGCTGGGCCGCACAGTGGAGGAGCCCAGGTAAGCTCCTCCTGTTATTTGTTTTCTGTTTTCTAATTTCTGACATTTGTTTTGATTTAAAAAAAATATTGAATCATTTATTTAACTTATGCCATTTTTTGCAGGAGCTATATATATTATTCCAGAGCTCTTTTATAAATGGCATAATATTTGGTCATATATTAATATATATAATTAATATATTTCCAATGCAAATATTTATGCATTAATTCCAAATGCCCAAAATAAATGTCCATGAGCCACTAAAAATATTGGTTTGATTTTTACCTCTGTCCAATATTTTTAGAGAGCATCATGAGCATTTTCTTGGACCCTTTTTGGAGAAATTTTTATTTGGGTCATTTTCAAAATGATTCTGAGGGTTTCACAGATCCCCAAGAGTAAACATGATGCAACACTCTAATGCATGGCTAACTAGGATGTGACAACTCACCCCCACTCAAAAGAATCTCGTCCCGAGATTTGGGTTCCTCAGGGAAGAAGGCGGGATACTCGAGTCGAAGACAATCCTCCCTTTCCCAAGTTGCTTCATCCTCAGAATGGTGCGACCATTGAACTTTGAGAAACTTGATATTATGACATCGGGTGGTACGTTCGGCCTGATCGAGGATACGAATGGGGTACTCTCGATATGTAAGGTTATCTTGGAGATTAAGCGTTTCGTGGTCCACTTCACGGATAGGATCCGAGAAGCAACGCCTAAGTTGAGAAACGTGGAAGACATCGTGGACCCTGGAGAGGTGCGGAGGTAGTTCCAACTGGTAGGCAACTTCTCCTCGTTTGGCAAGAATGCGAAAAGGTCCAATGTAACGAGGAGCCAATTTGCCTTTGATACCGAAACGATGGGTTCCCTTCAGAGGGGTGACCCGAAGATAAGCCTTCTCGTCAACCTCGAAAGTCATAGCCTTATGTTTTCGGTCATATTGACTCTTTTGACGAGATTGGGCTGTTTTCAACTTTTCACGAACGATGCGAACTTGTTCTTCTGCTTCCTGAATCATGTCCGGGCCAAAGAATTGTCTTTCCCCGGTCTCTGACCAGTTAAGGGGTGTTCGACACCGTCGTCCATAGAGAACTTCAAAAGGGGCTTTACCCAAGCTAGATTGATAGCTGTTGTTGTAAGCGAATTCGGCAAATGGAAGGCACTTCTCCCAGTCCATTCCGAATGAGATAACAGAGGCTCGAAGCATGTCTTCTAGAATCTGGTTGACGCGTTCCACTTGACCACTCGACTGAGGGTGGAAAGCGGTGCTAAAGGAGAGACGAGTTCCCATAGCATTTTGGAAACTTTCCCAAAATCGAGAGGTGAAAAGACTTCCTCGATCCGAGTTAATTTCCAAAGGAACACCATGAAGGGACACTATTCGGGAGATGTATAAGTCTGCCAACTGACTAGCGGTTATACTCTCACGAACAGGTAAGAAATGAGCTACTTTGGAAAGACGATCGACCACGACGAAAATAGCATTATTCCCTCTCTTGGTCCTGGGAAAACCGGTAATGAAATCCATACCAATTTTATCCCATTTCCATTCAGGAATAGCTAAAGGTTGAAGGGTGCCAGCAGGCCGTTGGTGCTCTGCTTTTACACGACGACAGACGTCGCAATTAGCAACAAACTGAGCAATTTCTCTCTTCATCCTAGTCCACCAGAACCTCTGGCGTAGGTCCTGATACATCTTAGTACTACCGGGATGAATGGTGAGAGGAGATTCATGAGCTTCCTTAAGGATCAATTGCCGTAGATGCTGGTTCTTGGGAACCACTAGACGGTTCTCAAAGTACACAACACCATGATCATTTGTGGAGAAACAACTAGCACCTCCGCTAGCAATGTTCTCTTTGATTTTAGATATTCCCTTATCTCGCTTTTGGGCAGCGATGATTTGATCCGTAAGAGTAGGTTTTGCTACCAAGGTGGAGAGAAAACCTTGAGGAACAATGTGAAGGTTAAGCTTCCGAAATTCCTCATGGAGAAGCGGTTGACTTTGTTGTAACATCAGGTTGTTACAATAAGATTTACGACTTAGCGCATCAGCCATGACGTTGGCTTTCCCTGGGGTGTAGGTTATTCCTAAGTCGAAGTCTGTGATCAACTCAACCCAACGTCTTTGCCGGAGATTCAGATCCGGTTGGGTGAAAATGTACTTCAGACTTTGGTGATCAGTGAATATTTCGCAACGGTTACCGAGGAGGTAATGTCGCCAGGTCTTAAGTGCATAGACTACGGCTGCAAGCTCTAGATCATGAGTAGGATAATTCTCCTCATGTGGGTGCAATTGCCGTGAAGCGTAAGCAATTACGTGTCGATCTTGCATAAGAATGCAACCTAGTCCTTGTCGCGAGGCGTCGCAGTAGATAACAAAGTCCTTGGAAAAGTCTGGCGGTACCAGTACGGGAGCAGAGGTCAGGCGTATTTTCAGTTCCTGAAAGCTGTGCTCACATTGTGGAGTCCATTCGAACTTCTTATCTTTCTTGAGGAGTTCGGTTAGGGGTTTAGCAACTTTGGAGAAGTTCTCGACAAAGCGACGACAATAGCTCGCTAAGCCTAGAAAACTCCGAACTTGCTTGACGGATTCAGGTGGAGTCCAATTAAGGACGGCTTGAACTCGCTCAGGATTAACAGCAATACCTTTACCAGATATTACATGACCCAGATAGGTCACTTCTGACAACCAGAATTCACATTTAGAAAATTTGGCATAAAGGCGATGCTCTCGAAGTTTCTTCAACACTAGCCTTAAATGTTCGGCATGTTCTTCCTCGTTCTTGGAGTAGATGAGTATATCATCGAGATAAACCACGACGAATTTATCCAAATACTCCATGAAGATTGAGTTCATTAACCGAGAAAAAGTGGCTGGAGCGTTGGTTAAACCGAAGGACATGACGGTGTACTCGTATTGGCCATAACGAGTAACAAAGGCCGTTTTAGGAATGTCCCCGTTTCTGATTTTGATTTGATGGTAGCCCAACCTCAAATCCATCTTGGAGAAGACTGAGGATCCAGCAAGCTGATCATACAGGTCGTTGATCCTGGGAAGTGGATATTTGTTCTTGATTGTGACCAAATTAACAGGTCGGTAATCTACAACCATCCGGTCCGTACCATCCTTCTTCTTGACGAATAGGACGGGGCAAGCCCACGGAGACGAACTAGGGCGGATGAAACCCTTTTTCAAGGATTCATCGAGTTGTTTCTTAAGCTCGGCTAGTTCTAGTGGTGCCATCTTATAAGGTCTTCTGGCAATCGGAACGGTTCCGGGGATGAGGTCGATTACGAACTCAACATCCCTGTCAGGTGGAACACCTAGCAATTCCTCTGGAAAGACATCCGGGAAGTCACGGACTACCGGAATGTCCTCAAGGTCTGGCAAGGGGCTGGCGTTAAGAGAATATAATTGTCGCTTGGCTATTCGGGTCAAGACATTGACTATCTTCCCCGAAGGATGGGTAAGTTGAACAGTCCTAGAGAAGCAATCAATTTGGGCATGATGAGCTGACATCCAGTCCATACCCAGAATGATATTAATATCTGAAGATTTAAGGGCTATCAAAGATGCGAGAAAAACAAGTCTGTCGACTTGGATTTCGTTTCCATGGCTTACTCTAGAGGTTTGCCATTTGGATCCCGGAGTTTGAATTACCATAGAGGTTGGCATGTCACAGAATGCAACGTTATGCAAACGAGCATAATTTTCGGATATAAAAGAATGAGAGGCTCCTGTATCGAAAAGAACAGATGCCGGGTGGCAATTAACAAGAAGCGTACCGAGAACGACGTTGGGATCCTCTTGAGCTTCTTCGGCAGAGATACAGTTGACATGGCCACGTGAAGCGGTGACCGGTTTAGCATGAAACACTTTCCCTGTCGGCTTGCCACGGCCAACAGCTTTAGCAGATTGATTGGGGTTGGTCTGGGGACACTCACGCATATAGTGACCAGATTCCCCACACTTGAAGCAAGTCACGGAGCTGGTACGTGGAGGAGCATTATTGATTGGACCCCCATAGGGCTTGGCTGGAGCAGACTGTTGAACGGGGCGAGGCGCCTGGAAAGATGGCCTCGGTGTGAACCTGGGTGGCAGGGCGGTGTTGGGTACCCACACGCGGCGCTTCTGAGGACCAGCACCGGATGAGGAACCTATATCACGGCCATGCTTGCGTGTTGCGTCATAGTCAGTCTGACCAGTTTCAGCACTGATGGCTTTATTGACAAGTTTCTGAAAGGATGTGCACTCATGCAGACGGAGGTCGCGGCGAAGCTCAGGACTAAGGCCCTTACGGAACCTTGCTTGCTTCTTCGCATCAGTAGAAACTTCCTCGGTTGCATATCGTGCGAGATTACCAAACTCCCTGCTGTAAACATCCACAGAAAGTCGGCCTTGGGTGAAACTGCAAAATTCTTCACGTTTACGGTCCATGAGACCCTCCGGAATATGATGCTCACGGAAAGCCTCGCTGAACTCAGCCCAAGTAGTGACATGGCCCGCTGGGTGCATAGCTCCATAATTTTCCCACCATAGACTGGCGGGGCCTTCAAGATGATATGCAGCAAAGGTGACCTTGTCAGCCTCAGCTACTAGCGCGGAACGCAGCTTGTGAGAGATACTGCGGAGCCAGTCATCAGCGTTGAGAGGCTCGACGGAGTGGTGGAACGTGGGTGGATGCAATTTGATAAAATCACTGAGTGACACCACGTTAGCCCTCTGATGGTGTGCTGTATTCTGTTCAATACGCTCCAGCAAACGGTTGGTCTCCCGCTTGTTTCTCTCAGCTTCCATCATAACCTCGGCTAGTGAAGGAGGATGAGGCAGATTTTCATTCCTGCCCTCACTGCCTTCGGCCTGCTCTTGAGAAGCAGGGTTAGCGCGCGTGTTGACCATCCTAGGTAACAAGACAATGATTTGGTCAGAACGATAAAATTCCGACATGGGATACAGAATGTAAGGAATAATTCGGAATGCAAGATGATCATCCGTATGACATGGTAAATACAGAAACTGCTTCTTTATTCCATCGTCATACACACCATACAGGGTTTAGTACAAGACCAAACAAAGTACTATTACGGTGAAAAAGGATTACATCTCATCGGAGGCATTCCAAGTTCCTATACATTATTTTTCTATACCTCCGGAAGGAGTACAAACTAGGTCATATCCCATGAGTCACACGGGACGATAGACGACACAGCTAGTGCGAACTAGTGATACTACCACTAACTCAGACCGATCCGTAGTAGTCCTCGTAGAAGTCACCTCCATAGCCTGGAAGTTCAACATGATCATCCGGAAACAGACGGTCTCGCGGAGCTTGTGGACCATAGGGACTAGGATGAGGTCTTGGACCAACAGACGGTGGCCTGCGGGGACCGCGAGGTGGGGTGATGCCTCCTACATCACGCCAAACCATCACGTCCGGCAGAGCAGATCTCACAGGATAGAGATCGCGCATATCTGAATATCCAGCTTGCACCGCCGGTGCGAACCGAGTCAAAGTGGCCCAGTGGTCAGCACGGGTATTGAAGAGCTCTAACCTCAAGGCCCGATTTTCACGGTCCTTATCCTCGAGCATCTCAGCAGTGGTGCGAGTCCGTGAATCCTCCTGAGTGGGGTCAGCATAAATAGCCTGGAGATACCCTTGTGCTCCCGGAAGTGAGCCTGGCATATACCGGAAATCAGAGTCCCGAAATAAACCAGATCTGACTCGCATAATGGTCATCATAGAGTAGGCGGCGTCCTGCACAGCCATCTCAATAGTAACCCCGAGTCCATAGGAGCAGTGAAGAGGCTCGGTGGATCCAGGATAAGATGGAAATATCCTGACAGTGCAGAGATACTGGCTTTGATTAAAGTCTCGGAATTGCTCTTCGATCGTGTACTCAGGATACCATCGGTATCCAGCCTCAGTCATTACCCTGACCAACTTGGCAGTATGGCCGGGTACATCTAGGCATCGAGTCAGGCGAACCACTTGATTGAGGTCGCGAGTGGCCATCTGAAAGCACAATCATAATGCAAGGGCATTAGAATTTCTAGCAAAATTTCAGCAGCATAACAGCTGTAAATGCTCAAGAAGGATTTTGAGACATTTGACAAAGGATTACATACACACTCGACATCATTATATCAAAGTTCTGAATCCATTCTCACAACATAATGTGGTAGTAGAACTGAACTAGGCTTGTATCCATCAAACTTATAAGGTACTACTGATTAGTAACTCGTGATCCTGATAGAGAGAACAGATCCTAATTCCTTAACCCCCGGTGGAAGAATGGACTGACTCAGATCAGAATGTCATAAGATAAAGGAGTAAAAAGAGCCTTACGTTCCAACCCACAAGCAATTCCCCTACATATAACTAAAGAATTTCTAGACTCAACATCGACCAGTTTGGCTTGGAGAACCTACAGGCAGTCCGGCTCTGATGCCAACGCTGTCAGGACCCCGACTCGATGTCACATCGATCTAGCCGGTAACACCTCATATCACTTTGCGGCCTCACGCACGGTATCCCCACGGGTGTCGTCTTACCTTTTCCCGGGACCGTTTGCGCCTTTTGGCTCACGTATATGATAGTGTCGCTAGCATCCATATGATAAGGAGCCCGGGCTGACATGACTAGTCGTAAACCCAAAGTGGCACAGACTTACAGGGACAGGCATCCATGACCCAGCTTCGAACGTGTCGGTCATCAGCAAGTGGGTCCGGGCTGTAGCACTGGGCTAGCAGGACTCCGGTAAACCGGGCTGTAGCGGGCTAACAGGACTCCGGTACTCAAAGCGTGACATTTCCCCGAAGGGACAGACACAGGAACGAAGAAGGACACATGCCGGCCAGCCTAAGTGTTCCAGAGCAGTAGCAAGCTACCATGGCTCAGCGGTAACACTAGGAGACATTTCCCGGTAAGAGAGGCTACTAAAGATAAACAACTAGATAGTCAGATCCCACACATACCAAGCATTTCAATCATACACACAATATGCTCGATATGTGCAATACAACGAAGCATCACAACATGACTCTATGACACAAGTACTTTATTTAAGGCTCAGGGAGCCATACATAACATACACAAAGGTACGGGTCTCACGACCCCACATACAAGTCATACAGTCATACAAACCAGCAGCGGAAGTAACTTGTCTGAGTACAGACAACTAGTAAAATAAAAGAGGCTTGGAAAGCCTAGCTATACTACGTGGTCCTTCACAAGCTCAGGGTCACCACCTGGGTCTTTAGCCTACTCGTTGATGTCAACGTCTACGTAGAACCCATCAGAAGGGGTTGCAGCGTCTTCTGTAAAAATGTAGATTATAGCAACATGAGTACAAAGGTACTCAGCAAGACTTACATCAGATCCTACATACATGCATAGTATCAAGAAGGGTTGGTGGAGTTATTGCAGCAAGCCAGCTTTGACTCTTGGCTAGGCTATCCTACGATACTCCAACTTGAAATGGTTTTGCGCACACGAGTCCACTACTCACCACTTCAATACACTACCGAGGATCCACCTCCGTCTTCCTACGGAGGAGCCATCCTCGGCACTCACACTTATCTTGAGGCTTTTAGTAGTTTCCATTTACTTGTCTATGAACTATATAGGCAACCAAGTAGTCCTTTACCGCGGACGCGGCTATTCGAATAGATCATGATAACCCTGCTTAAAACATCAATTTAACTTGTTTGATCATGCATGAAAATAGTACAGATGGATAGATTGGATTTTTCTGATCATTTTTCATATATAATTTGTCTGATTTGGAGTTACAGAATAAAAGTTATGATTTTTTGAAGTTTAAATAATATTCTGGAATTTCCTGATTTAAATTAAATCCAGAAATTACAAATATTGCGCCAGCATGACGTCAGCATGGCGTCAGTGGTCAACTGCGGCTGTCTGGGGTCAAACCTGACGTGTGGGGGCCAGACGTCAGTGACAGGGTGGGTTTAACAGGTTTAATTTAATCCTAATTAGTAATTAGTGGCGCTGGGGCCCACTGGTCAGTGTCAGGGGGGTTGACTAACAGTGATTAGCACTAATCTGACCACCTGGCCGACGGGGCCCACGCGTCAGTGACTCTGGGGGGTCCTGCCGTGGTCAAGGTGGGTCAAACCCACCGGCGACGTGACGCCGGCGAGGCCCGAGACGGCGGCGCGACGCGGGATCGCGCTACAGGGCACGGGCGAGGCCGTGCTTGGGCTCGTTGGGAAGCTCTTGCTCCCGCGCGTCGAATGGTGGCCGTGGCTGGGCCTGGGGTGGCCGGAGTCGACGGCGGCGAGCTCGGCTGCGGCCGCCGGAGTTCGGGTGCGGTCGGGATCGATGTTGCAGGGGGTTTGGGGAGGCGGTAGTGTGTGCTGCGTGATCCTAGTGAGGTGTGGAGCACGATAGTGTGCTCGGTTGGGTGCTACGGTGACCGTGGCCACGACGGCGACATCGCCGGCGGCGTGGAGCTCTCGGCCAAGGTGGGGCTAGGGCCTAGCGGTCGGGAGAGACCAGGGGAGAAGGGGGAAACGATCCGGGGGCTCACCGCGGAGCTGCAGGGATGGTTAGCGGGCTCGGGGACGCGCTGAAGACGACGAATTCTACGGCGACGATGGTCGGAGCCCGAAGAGGGGAACGGCGACGTGGCGGCGATGCAGGGCTTCCGGAGGACCGTGGAGCGGTGGGGAGGAAGATGGGGTCGTGGCGGAGCTTCTGAGCTTGTCGGGGGAGCGAGGGGTGGCCGGAGACGGCTGCTGTGGCGAACGGCGGCGACGGTGGTGTTCGGCCGTGTGAGAGAGAGAGCGAGGGAGAGGAGGGAAGAGCCGGGGAAGAGTGAGAGAGAGCAGGGGGGGAGGCGTGGCGTCGTCCAGGGCATCGAGGCGAGGAGGGGAGGGCAGGCAGGCAGGGAGAGAGGTGGCGTGGCGCGGTGGCGCGCGCGCGCGCCGGCCACACTCCCCTCCCTCTGTCGGGACGAAGACGACAGAGGAGGGAGGTGGGCTGGGCCGGCTGCTGGCTGGGCCAGCCAGCTAGCTGGGCCGCACAGTGGAGGAGCCCAGGTAAGCTCCTCCTGTTATTTGTTTTCTGTTTTCTAATTTCTGACATTTGTTTTGATTTAAAAAAAATATTGAATCATTTATTTAACTTATGCCAATTTTTGCAGGAGCTATATATATTATTCCAGAGCTCTTTTATAAATGGCATAATATTTGGTCATATATTAATATATATAATTAATATATTTCCAATGCAAATATTTATGCATTAATTCCAAATGCCCAAAATAAATGTCCATGAGCCACTAAAAATATTGGTTTGATTTTTACCTCTGTCCAATATTTTCAGAGAGCATCATGAGCATTTTCTTGGACCCTTTTTGGAGAAATTTTTATTTGGGTCATTTTCAAAATGATTCTGAGGGTTTCACAGATCCCCATTTCAAGTTTCTGATGAAAGAGTAAACATGATGCAACACTCTAATGCATGGCTAACTAGGATGTGACAACTTGACACTTGCAAAGCTCTAGCAAAACGAACTACACGATCTTTTATGCTATGCTTAGGATTGGGTCTTGTCCATCACATCATTCTCCTAATGATGTGATCCCGTTATCAACGACATCCAATGTCCATAGTCAGGAAACCATGACTATCTGTTGATCACAACGAGCTGGTCAACTAGAGGCTTACCAGGGACATTGTGTGGTCTAAGTATTCACACGTGTATTACGATTTCCGGATAATACAGTTATAGCATGAATAAAAGACAATTATCATGAACAATGAAATATAATAATACTTTTATTATTGCCTCTAGGGCATATTTCCAACAACAACGCCATGTAATTACTTTACTTTATTGCTAACCGGTAGCCATAGTAGTAGAAGTAATAAGTTGGCGAGACAACTTCATGGAGACACGATGATGGAGATCATGATGATGGAGATCATGGTGTCATGCCGGTGACGATGATGATCATGGAGCCCCGAAGATGGAGATCAAAAGGAGCAAAATGATATTGGCCATATCATGTCACTATTTGATTGCATGTGATGTTTATCATGCTTATGCATCTTGTTTACTTAGAACGACGGTAGTAAATAAGATGGTCCCTTACAAAAATTTCAAGAAGTGTTCTCCCCTAACTGTGCACCGTTGCTAAAGTTCGTCGCTTCTAAGCACCACGTGATGATCGGGTGTGATGGGTTCTTACGTTCACATACAACGGGTGTAAGATAGATTTACACACGCGAAACACTTAGGGTTAACTTGATGAGCCTAGCATGTACAGACATGGCCTCGGAACACGGAGACCGAAAGGTCGAGCATGAGTCGTATAGTAGATACGATCAACATGAAGATGTTCACCGATGATGACTAGTCCGTCTCACGTGATGATCGGACACGGCCTAGTTGACTCGGATCATGTAATCACTTAGATGACCAGAGGGATGTCTATCTGAGTGGGAGTTCATAAGATGAACTTAATTATCCTGAACATAGTCAAAAGATCTTTGCAAATTATGTCGTAAGCTCTCGCTTTAGTTCCACTGTTTAGATATGTTCCTAGAGAAAATATAGTTGAAAGTTAACAGTAGCGATTATGCGGACAGTAGAAAGCTTATGTCCTTAATGCACCGCTCAGTGTGCTGAACCCCAAACGTCGTTTGTGGATGTTGCGAACATCGGACATACACGTTTTGATAACTACGTGATAGTTCAGTTAAACGGTTTAGAGTTGAGGCACCAAAGACGTTTTCGAAACGTCGCAGAACATATGAGATATTTTCGAGGGCTGAAATTGGGATTTCAGGCTCGTGCCCACGTCAAGAGGTATGAGACCTCCGACGATTTTCTTAGCCTGCAAACTAAGGGAGAAAAGCTCAATCGTTGAGCTTGTGCTCAGATTGTCTGAGTGCAACAATCACTAGAATCGAGTGGGATTTGAACTTCCAGATGAGATAGTGATGTTTCTCCAAAGTTATTGCCACCAAGCTGCTAGAGCTTCATGATGAACTATAACATATCAGGGATAGATATGATGATCCTTGAGGTATTCGCGATGTTTGACATCGCGAAAGTAGAAATCAAGAAGGAGCATCAATTGTTGATGGTTGGTGAAACCACTAGTTTCAAGAAGGGCAAGGGCAAGAAGGGATACTTCATGAAACAGTAAATCAGCTGCTGCTCTAGTGAAGAAACCCAAGGTTGAACCCACACCCGAGACTAAGTGCTTCTGTGATAAAGGGAACAGTCACTAGAGCGGAATTACCCTAGATACTTGGTAGATGAGAAGGCTGGCAAGGTCGATAGAAGTATATTGGATATACATTATGTTAATGTGTACTTTACTAGTACTCCTAGTAGCACCAGGGTATTAGATACCGGTTCGGTTGCTAAGTGTTAGTGACTCGAAATAAAAGGCTACGGAATAAACGGAGACTAGCTAAAGGTGAGCTGACGATATGTGTTGGAAGTGTTTCCAAGGTTGATGTGATCAAGCATCGCACGCTCCCTCTACCATCGAGATTTGGTGTTTGCGTTGAGCATAGACATGATTGGATTATGTCTATCGCAATACGGTTATTCATTTAAGGAGTATAATGGTTACTTTATTTATTTGAATAATACCTTCAATGGTCTTGCACCTAAAGGAATGGTTTATTGAATCTTGATCGTAGTGATACACATTTTCATGCCAAGAGATATAAGATAGTAATGATAGTACCACTTACTTGTGGCACTGCCATGTAAGTCATATTGGTGTAAAACGCATGAAGAAGCTCCATGTTGATGGATCTTTGGACTCACTCATTTTTGAAAAGTTTGAGACATGCGAACCATGTCTATTGGTGTATATGCATGAAGAAACTCCATGCAGATGGATCATTTGGACTCACTTGATTTTGAATCACTTGAGATATGCAAATCATACCACATGGGCAAGATGACTAAAAAGCCTCGTTTTTCAGTAAAATGGAACAAGATAGCAACTTGTTGGAAGTAACACATTTTGATGTGTGCAATCCAATGAGTGCTGAGGCATGCAGTGAATATCGTTATGTTCTTACTTCACAGATGATTCGAGTAGACGTTGAGTATATTTACTTGATGAAACACAAGTATGAATTATTGAATGGTTCAAGTAATTTCAGAGTGAAGTTGAAGATCATCGTGACAAGAGGATAAAATGTCTATGATATGATCATAGAGATGAGTATCTGAGTTTTGAGTTTGGCACACAATTAAGACATTGTGGAAATTGTTTCACAATTAATACCGCCTGGAACACCATAGTTTGATGGTGTGTCCGAACATCATAGTTGCACCCTATTGGATATGGTGCGTACCATGATGTCTCTTACCGAATTACCACTATCGTTTATGGGTTAGGCATTAGAGACAACCACATTCACTTTAAATAGGGCACCACGTAATTCCGTCGAGATGACACCGTATGAACTATGGTTTAGAGAAACCTAAGCTGTCATTTCTTAAAGGTTTGGGGCTGCGACGCTTATGTGAAAAAGTTTCAGGTTGATAAGCTCGAACCCAAAGCGGATAAAATGCATCTTCATAGGACACCCAAAATAGTTGGGTATACCTCCTAATTCAGATCCGAAAGCAATAGGGATTGTTTCTTGAATCGGGTCCTTTCTCGAGGAAAAGTTTGTCTCGAAAAGTTGAGTGGGAGGATGGTGGAGACTTGATATGGTTATTGAACCATCACTACAACTAGTGTTTAGCAGGGCGCAGGAAGTTGTTCCTGTGGCACCTACACCAATTGAAGTAGAAGCTTATGATAGTGATCATGAAACTTCGGATCAAGTCACTACCGTACCTCGTAGGGTGACAAGGATGCGTACTGCTTCAGAGTGGTACAGTAATCCTGTCTTGAAGGTCATGTTGCTAGACAACAATGAACCTACGAGCTATGGAGAAGCGATGGTGGGCCCAAATTCCAACAAATGGTTAGAAGCCATGAAATCCGAGATAGGATCCATGTATCAGAACAAAGCATGGACTTTGGTGGACTTGCCCGATGATCGGCAAGCCATTGAGATAAATGGATCTTTAAGAAGAAGACGGACGTGGACGGTAATGTCGCCGTCTATGAAGCTCGGCTTGTGGCGAAGAGTTTTTCACAAGTTCAAGGAGTTGACTACGATGAGATTTTCTCATTCGTAGCGATGCTTAAATCCGTCGGAATCATGTTAGCATTAGCTGCATTTATGAAATCTGGCAAATGGATGTCAAAGCGAGTTTCCTTACCAGTCTTCATAAGGAAAGGTTGTATGTGATACAATCCGAAAGTTTTGTCGACCCTAAGGATGCTAAAAGGTATGCTGGCTCCAGTGATCCTTCTAAGGACTGGAGTAAGCATCTCGGAGTTGGAATGTGCGCTTTGATGAGGTGATCAAAGATTTTGGGTTTATACAAATTTATGAGAAACTTGTATTTCCAAAGAAGTGAGTGGGAGCACTATAGAATTTCTGATGAGTATATGTTATTGACATATTGTTGATCAGAAATGATGTAGAATTTCTGGAAAGCATATAGGGTTATTTGAAAAGTGTTTTTCAATGGAAAACCTGGATTAGGCTACTTGAAACAATAAGCATCAAGATCTATAAGATAGATCAAAATGCTTAATAGTACTTTCAAATGAGCACGTACCTTGACATGATCTTGAAGGAGTTCAAGATGGATCAGTCAAAGAAGGAGTTCTTGCCTGAGATATAAGGTATGAAGTTAAGACTTAAAAGCTCGACCACGGCAGAATAGAGAGAAAGGACGAAGGTCGTCCCCTATGTTTCAGACGTAGGCTCTATAGTATGCTATGCTGTGTACCGCATCGGAAGTGTGCCTTGCCATGAGTCAGTCAAGGGGTACAAGAATGATCCAGGAATGGATCATTTGGACAGCGGTCAAAATTGTCCTTGGAGTAAATAAGGACATGTTTCTCGATTATAAGGTGATAAAGAGTTCGGCGTAAAGGGTTACGTCGATGCAAGCTTTAACACCTATCCGAGTGACTCTGAGTAGCAAACCAGATACGTATAGTGGAGCAACCATTTGGAATAGATCCAAGTGGAGCGTGGAAGCAACATTTACAATATGACCCAGAGATTTGCGAAGTACATACGGATCTGAAAGTTGCAGACCCGTTGACTAAAACCTCTCTTGCAAGCAAAACATGATCAAACCCCAGAACTCATTGAGTCTTAATCACATGATGATGTGAACTAGTTTAGTGACACTAGTAAAGTCTTTGGATGTTGGTCACATGGCGATGTGACCTGTGAGTGTTAATCACATGGCGATGTGAACTAGATTATTGACTCTAGTGCAAGTGGGAGACTGTTGGAAATATGCCCTAGAGGCAATAATAATAGTATTATTATATTTCCTTGTTCATGATAATTGTCTTTTATTCATGCTATAACTGTATTATCCGGAAATCGTAATACACGTGTGAATACATAGACCACAATATGTCCCTAGTAAGCCTCTAGTTGACTAGCTCGTTGTGATCAACAGATAGTCATGGTTTCCTGGCTATGGACATTGGATGTCGTTGATAACGGGATCACATCATTAGGAGAATGATGTGATGGACAAGACCCAATCCTAAGCATAGCACAAAGATCGTGTAGTTCGTTTGCTAGAGCTTTTCCAATGTCAAGTATCTCTTCCTTAGACCATGAGATCGTGTAACTCCCGGATACCGTAGGAGTGCTTTGGGTGTATCAAACGTCACAACGTAACTGGGTGACTATAAAGGTGCACTACAGGTATCTCCGAAAGTGTCTGTTGGGTTGACACGGATCGAGACTGGGATTTGTCACTCCGTGTAAACGGAGAGGTATCTCTGGGCCCACTCGGTAGGACATCATCATAATGTGCACAATGTGACCAAGGGGTTGATCACGGGATGATGTGTTACGGAACGAGTAAAGAGACTTGCCAGTAACGAGATTGAACAAGGTATCGGTATACCGACGATCGAATCTCGGGCAAGTACAATACCGTTAGACAAAGGGAATTGTATACGGGATCGACTGAGTCCTTGACATCGTGGTTCATCCGATGAGATCATCGTGGAACATGTGGGAGCCAACATGGGTATCCAGATCCCGCTGTTGGTTATTGATCGGAGAACGTCTCGATCATGTCTACATGTCTCCCGAACCCGTAGGGTCTACACACTTAAGGTTCGATGACGCTAGGGTTATAAAGGAAGTTTGTATGTGGTTACCGAATGTTGTTCGGAGTCCCGGATGAGATCACGGACATCACGAGGAGTTCCGGAATGGTCCGGAGGTAAAGATTTATATATGGAAAGTTGTTGTTCGGGTTCCGAAAAAAGTTTGGGTTTTTTCGGTATTGTACCGGGAAGCTTCCAGAAGGTTCCGGAGGATTCCGGAGGGGTCCGGAGGTCCGGAAATTGTTCCACCACGTCCAATACAGCAGCATGGGCTGTAAGGGGGCGCCCTAGCCTTAATGGGCCAGGGGAACCAGCCCCCCCAAGGCCCATGCGCATGGGAGAGGGGAAACCCTAAGGGGGAGGGCCTCCACTTGACTTGGGAGGCACTCCTCCCCCCCTTGGCCGCCGCCCCCTCCTCAGATTGGATCTGAGGGGGCCGGCCCCGCTCTCCCTTGCCCCTATATATATGTGGCGGGTGGGAGGGCAGCACCACCACAAGTTCTGGCGCAGCCCTCCCCTCTCCCAAGTACTTCTCCTCTCCTGCGGTGCTTGGCGAAGCCCTGCAGGATTGCCACGCTCCTCCACCACCACCACGCCATTGTGCTGCTGCTGGATGGAGTCTTCCTCAACCTCTCCCTCTCTCCTTGCTGGATCAAGGCGTGGGAGACGTCACCGGGCTGTATGTGTGTTGAACGCGGAGGTGCCGTCCGTTCGGCACTAGGATCTCCGGTGATTTGGATCACGACGAGTATGACTCCTTCAACCCCGTTCTCATGAACGATTCCGCTTAGCGATCTACAAGGGTATGTAGATGCACTCTCCTTCCCCTCGTTGCTGGTTTCTCCATAGATAGATCTTGGTGACACGTAGGAAAATTTTGAATTTCTGCTACGTTACCCAACATACATCAGAACTAACTACATATGCATCATTATCAACAAAGGGGATGGTGGGGTTTAACTGCAGCAAGCCAGCTTTGACTCAGTGGCTAACCTGAACTACGACTGCAAGTAACTCTTTTGAGGTGGCGCACACGAGTCCACATATTCACCAACCAATACACCACTATGGATCCGCTCCTGTCTACCTACGAGAACGCCATCCATAGCACTCACGCTTATCTTGCGCATTTTAGAGTATCCACTTCAAGTTATCTATGAACTGTACAGGCAACCCAGAAGTCCATTACCACGAACACGGCTATTCGAATAGATAATGTTAACCCTGCAGGGGTGTACTTCTTCACACACGCTCTCGCCACTTACCGCCATGTACACCTCGTGTATCTCGGCAACCTTCAAGCGGAAGCCTGGCGAGGGAGTCGGCCACGACCTGACTAACCACACAAGTCTCTTGTCCAGGTTTATCGCCTATTCGGGTTCCATCCGCAAGGAGATCCGGCCGGGGTGTCGCTCACGGCCCCAAACGGTGTGTGCAGGGTTCCCAAGCCCACCATCCGGGTGCCACTTGGTACATCGGGCCACTGTGCCTAGTCTGTCCCAAGCCCACCTATAGCGGGTGCCACTTGGTAGACTACTAACACTGCCTACAAACACCAGAAACTAGTTGCAACTCCTGGACAGAGATCAAGTTGATTAATAAGCCGAGAGGGGCCGAGTTACCGGAACCCAATGTGTGGTAGTAGCTGTTCATGGACCACAAACACAAAACTCAGTTCCTGAGGACGGTTTCAATGAGACAACCCACCATGTACTCCTACATGGCCTCTCACCGCTACCTTTACCAAATCGTGTTCACACACTTAGCTCACACACAGTAGGACATGTTCACCACTTTCCAATTCATTCCCGATGAATCAGACCTGACTCAACTCTAAGCAGTAGCAGGCATGACAAACAAGCATGAATGAGTAGGCACATCAGGGCTCAAACAACTCCTACTCATGCTAGTGGGTTTCATCTATTTACTGTGGCAATGACAGGTCATGCAGAGGAAAGGGGTTCAACTACCGCAGCATGTAACAGTTAATTTGCTGTTGTCCTAATGCAGTAAAAGAGAGCAGGAGCGAGAGAGTGGGATTGTATCGGAATGAACAAGGGGGTTTTGCTTGCCTGACACTTCTGAAGATAGTATAGTTCTTCATTGGTGTCATTGATCACATCATCGAAACGCGTCTATCGAGAGGGAGCAATTACTGGCAACTGAGAAAGCAACACAATCAATGCAATGCACAATATGATGCATGATCATGACATGGCAATATGATGTGATTTGAGCTAATGCAACTAGCAACAGGTCAAATGAAGTTGGTTTGAACCTTAGGTTCAAATTCAAACTCCATATGTGAAGGTTTAAATGCCATTATATGATTTGGCCTAAACAGCAGCTATAAGTTGTTCTAACATGCATGAAAATGGTACAGATGGATAGATTGGATTTTTCTGATCATTTTTCATATATAAATTATTTAATTTGGAGTTACGGTTGAATTTCTATGAATTTTAGAAGTTTAGGCAAATTTCTGGAATTTTCTATATAAGAATAAATCCAGAAAATAAGTTACTGCGTCAGCATGACATAGGTGTGATGTCAGCAGGTCAACTGGGTCAGCCAGGTCAAACCTGACCTGTGGGACCCATACGTCAGTGTCTCAGGCTAGTTTGGGTGTATGACAGGTGGGACCGGTGAACGGACACGTCAGCACAGTCAACTCTGACTGGTGGGCCCCGCTTTATTAAACTAATCTAAACAGAAAATAAACCCGGAGTTAATTAGGCGCGGGGCCCAGTTGTCAGTGTCACAGGAGGGGTTAGTTAGTGGGTCATTAGCCACTAATGATGCCCATGTCGGCGGCTAACCGCTGGTGGCACACAGACGCGGCGGCGTCACTCGTCCCGGTGATTCCGGCGACGAGAAGAGGCAGGGTTGGGCTCGTTGGAACACCCGCGAGGTGGCGCATCCAACGGTGGTGGTGGCAGGTGCTGGGGTGGCCGGAGACGACGGCGGCAAGCATGTCCGCGGCGGCCGGAGTTCGGACGTCGACCGTTCCGATGTTGCAGGGCACGGAAGGAGCGACGGATGGTTGCTCCGGTCCCGTGGTGACGCGCTGAGCGCGGTGACGCGGTCAGTTTTGAGCTCCAGTGGGCGTGGCCACGGCGGTGAGAAGCTCAGGCGGCGGCGTGATTTGGTTGGCAAGGGGGCGACGGCTACAGGGCGTAACGAGCTCGGGGGAGAGGGGTTTTTCGACCCGGGAGCTCACAGTGGTTGCAGAGGGCGTCGACGCGGGCTCGGAGAAGGCCGGACGGCGACGTACGGGCGATGGCGATCCTCGGTGGCCGAGGAGGGGAACGGCAGAGCTGGCGGCATCCAGGGCTTCCTGGCACCTTCTATCTTGGTGAGGAGGAAGAGGGGGACGAGACGGGGCTTCTTGGCGCATCGGCGAGGCGAGGGGAGCATGGTGGCTGCGGCAATCGGCGTCGACGGTGATGGTGGCGTGTCGGTGGTGCTGCGGGAGAGAGCAGAGGAGACAGAGGGATCTAGGGAGAGTGAGAGAGGGTCGAGGGGCTGCGTGGCGCTCGTCTAGAGCCGTCCAAGAGAAACCAGGCAGGCAGGGAGGAGGTGGCCTGGGCGTGGGCGTGCGGGCGTCGGGCACGCGCTCGTCCTTCTGTCCGATGAGGAAGACGACAGGAGGAGCTGCGGTGGTGGGCTGGGCCAGTTGGCTTGGCCGGCCAGCTGCGGTGCTGGGCCACACAGGTAGGTGGGCTGCTCAGGTGAGGCCAGGTAAGCTCTCCCTCTCTTCTGTTTCTAATTTGTTTTTGTTTTCTAATTATTTGCCTCTGTTTTGAGCTTAGGAAAAATACCAAGGCATTTCCTAAAATCCTGAAAATATTCATGGACACTTGCTGAATTATTTCAATGGCCCAAAAATAGTTCCAACATTATTTGAACATTTAAATTATTTATAGTATTTAAATGCCCAAAGTCAAATACAATAAGATTTAATTCAAAAATCCAGAATGGCCTAGAAATATGTGCATCATTTATGGCAGAGGTTTTCACCTTTAACAAAAATCATGAACTTTTTCCAAGGGGCATCTTGGGTTCTTTGAAAAAGATTTTGGATTGAACCTAGTTGAGTTCAATTTGGTGCTAGGGTTTGAACATCCCCATTTCAAGTTTAAGAGAAATTTAAACATGATGCAACACAAGACTAGCTAACCCCGAGCAGACCAGAACTAGGGATCTGACAGTCTCGGCGCTGGGGGCAGCTCAGGAGTGCTAAAGGCGGGGCCTTTCCACTCATCTCTTTGGTTGGGGTAGCGATGGGTGGCGGGTGAGGTGGCATCGAGGTCTTGGATGCTGAGGCGGCATCCCTGATGTTGGTGTCGCGGAGCTCATGGGCAGAGCTCATGGCTTGGTGCTGCCCGGTGACCATGGTCGTGTGGGCGGCATGGTCGCCAGGGTGTGGCGTCCGGTGGCGGTGAATTTTGGCCGGGGTGAAAACCTTTTCTTTCTTCGTACAGACCAGCGGCGGCGAAACTCGTTCCCTTCTTGAAGGCGTCGTCGCGGCCATCATTGCCCGTCGTGTTGCTCCAGGGAAACTCTGACCCTCGAGTCGGGCCGTGGCGGCGCTCCGGTGTCGTTTCCTTCCTGAAGGTGCCGCCTTGGAGTCCACGGTTCGTCGTATGCGGCTTCATCTCTTCGCGGTGGCGTGTTCACGGTCGAGGCCCCGGCTTCTCTTGTAGTGCTTGGGGTGGTGTTGCTGCACTCAGCGCCTATGTATCTTGCCTTGGGTGTGTGCGTGTGTTGTGGTGAGGTGCGTTTGTACCGGTTTGTTGTTGGTCATTGCTTTATATATAAAGCGAGGCAAAAGCCTTTTCCGATAATGAACACTAGAAAAAGTTAAATGCAAAAATGTTTCAACCATAGAAGTGAAATACGTGGCAACGCATGAGAGCTCGGACAAGTACTTCAAATGCACGACTTTGTTGCTAGCTTAGGCACTTTTATTATTGTATAGATGCCTCCATCTGCAAATAGCATTGTACTAGGCACGACTGACAAGATAGATAACAAAAGACCATCAGAAAGGATTGTTGGGAGTTGGGACGACGATCAACGATGAAGCCTAATTGTGCTGCGCCTACCGGTCACTAGGCAGAGAAAGGATCTCGCTCCGCTACCAGATACCCAGAGCGTTCAGCCTTGCTCGCCCCAATGATGGTCCCGCCAATGATCACTATATATGTGGACGCCTCTGACTGGTGGCTTCATGTGAGCAGAGACACACCATGGTCATGCTACCCATCCGCATCTCTCGTATATTAGCCGTATGCAACCGCCTGAGGTTGCCGATCTCTCGTCGCCAGCGTCCCTTCCCTCGACCGGGGGGGGGGGGGGGGGGGGGGGGGGGGGTCACCGCCGCCGCCCCTTCCCTCGACGGGGGAGGGGGGGTCGGCGCAGATCAGATGGCATGTACCCCATGCCTCCATGGCGGCGCCGTCGGGAGGAAAGGTGAGGGCGGCGGGATCGCGTGGTGGCCTCGCTCCCCCGACGCTGAAAGAGATCGGACGGGCCAGGGGCGATTCACACAATGGCGGGTGCATTTCTTCGCCGGGACGGATCCCGGCAATTGGATTGAAGGCCACATCCGATTCACTCATTCACGCTGGCCGGCTCTCCTAGATTTGGAGAATGACGTCCTAGCCGGCGAATACCTACCGGACGGCGAATCGATCGAGGTAGGGCTTCATTTCAGGATTGATGAGTATGATGTGGTGGTTGGTGAATGCATGCAGGTCGATCTTTGTTCGAAGGCACCGGAGATGGTTGATCTGACGGAGATGATGGTTCCTAGAAAACCGGGAGGATGATTTTGGGAACTTATTGAGAGCGACGACAAAGAACAGCTGGAGGATCACGACTCGACATGTACGATGATGCTTCCATAGGTTTCGGTACCGATCGAGTTGTCGGCGCCTACGGTGGTACCCGATCGTCGTCGATCAAAAATTCAAAAATTCAAGCCGACAGTGAAACCCTGGATCGGCCCGATTCCTAAGGTATTCCGCGAACCCGTTACATTGTCAGATTTTATGCCGGATTCGTGGACTCTTGTTACTCGAAAGAAGAAGAAGGGAAAGAAGGGTCGATCGCCACCGCCGCAGAGGCCGCCGGTGGCGAGGTCGGCGAGCGCGATTCGAACGGCCAGACGGGCTCATTGAATTTGCTGCTGGCTTCTGAGTGCGTGCCGGACGAGGCGACGGTCGTGGGCTTGCTTGACTCGGGCGAGGCCCAGTTAGGAGCCCAAGCCTCGGCCGATCCAACACGTACGTGCGTGCATGTATCACCACCGTTGCCTGATGTCATCGCGACTAGGGTTACCGAGACAAGCTTACCGACGCTGGGCGAGGGACGGGCGAAGAGAATCTCGTGCGCCGGCGACATGGTGGGACGCGGGCCACCACCCAGCAAGCGAGGGCCGCCGCCGCCGTTGGTGCAACTACTGCCGCTGCTGCCGGTCGCGTGCTCCGCCCGCCTCTGCTGCTGGGGGTGCCGGGGGGGATCGGCCACGCTGTTCCGCTCGCCGCTGGTGCTGGAGGTGCCGGGCGCGGGGGTCCAACTCCACAAGGGCCGCTGGCCGGAGCAGGAGCCGGTCGTGGCGCTCCACCACCCGTGCGACAGGGCCCGGTGGCTGTTGCTTCCGGCTCTCAAGCGCCGGTGCATGTTGCCCAGGCAAGCGCGCAACAGCTGGTGGCCAAGGCGCCGGCCCTTGGAAGGGGTCGCGGTGCTCAAGGGCGTGGTGGATACAGTGGATACAGCAGAGATGGTCAGAATTTCAACTGGTACAGGCAGTGGGGAGACGATGGATATGATGCATATGGTGAGGGGCTGCACCGTGGATCTTCATCCGGTGGCGGCTGTGGGTATAACTGGTACAATGGTGATGGTCCAGGACATTTTCAGGGCCTGCCCGGTAATTTTGTTGAAGGCGTCGCCGGACCCAATGATCGCTTCCGGGGTGGATATCGGCGTGGTGGGAGAGGGAGATGCCCACCTCCACCGTGGCATCTTCCACCGCCACCACCGCCTATTGCGGACATGGCTACGGGGGAGGAGCTTGAGCACTCAACAGATATAGTGGGAGACTCATCCACGTTGCCCGCGGTTAGGGCTCTGGCAGCAGTGACAGTTCCAGTGGCCTCTGGAGCTGCAAAATCTAGGGATGGCACGTCTGACAAAGGGCCGGAGAAAGCGGAGGGAGAAAAACTCTCGAAGTGGGCAATTAAGAAGAAGACGTTGCCTTGCTGTAGATGTGGCGAACTGGGTCACTTTGTGGCAGAGTGTACTAATGAGCTTTGTGACTATTGCCTCAGATCTTAGCATGTGACCGGGGACTGCCCACTTCTATCTGGTCTAAAAACCTGGCATTAACATTTTTGATGTGTGTTGCAAGGAGTTGATGGTTGAGAGTTTCTTCCCAGCAGTAGTCCGTATCACTAATGGACAGTTGACTGAGGCTCGGATTGTGAGACAACTGCGTCACTTAGTGCCAGGTAACTATCAGTGGCATCTGGAACAGTCAGAGGGACAAGCTTATAAGGTGGATTTTCCCACTAAAGAGGATCAGATGCATTTTCTCAAGTGGGGTTTGTACAGAGTCCCCAGCACCAACATTATTATTGCTTTTGATGAGTGGAAGCAGGAGGAACCAGAGGGTACACCTTTATGGAAGGTGTGGGTACGTTTCTTTGGCGCACCACCAAAACTGATGGAGCACTTTCTAATTGCTTGGAGCTTGGGTGTTTTGATTGGCAAGACAGAAAAGGTGGACATGCCTTTTACTCGTGAACAAGGGGCTGCGAGGTTGCTGGTCATTGTTGTGAGTGTTAAGCACATACCAGATGTGGTTAGATGGACACATGCTTGAGTCACTTATGTTTTAGAGCTTGAGATCGAGGATACTCCGATTTCCCAGGATAGGGATGAGACTCAGGATATGGACACGACTGAGGGGGGCGGAGTGCCCGAGAATCAGGATAAGGGGTCCGATGATTCATCACAGGAGTCGGACAAGGGGCCCACTGCGCAACCAGATAAGGCAGATAGCTCTGCCAAAGAGGCACCCCCGTCCACAACTCTGATGAACACGCTTCGCTTTGGTTCATTTGGATCGAGGTCGGCTCCTAGTCGGTTATGGAGCACCAGAGTCGAGGCAGCCGCCCCGACGGAACTTGAGTTGCCACCGGTGTTGAGTCTGGCCTGTGAGGCGACGACGGCACTCGAGCAACACGTTGACTGTGGCCCATACATGATTGATTACACTCCTGGCGGGCAGGTCGTCACTTACAGGGTGGCTGCGAATGGGGGGGGGGGTTGCGTGGGCAAGAGGCCCATAGCACCCGCCTACTTGCGCCCGACCTATCTTCTTTGGGAGGGGCGCCTGGATAGGAGGTTTGTGGCGCTCTTTCCATCCCGGCTGAGGTGACCCCCGACGAGCTGGGGGTGAGGTGCGGGAAGGAGTCCCGTGCCGTAACCCCCCTGCAGGACCGCGCTGTGCAGAACAGCGAGCTGGGGGTGAGGTGCGGGAAGGAGTCCCGTGTCGTAACCCCCCTGCAGGACCGTGCCGTACAATGCGGCCTGGGGACGAGATGTTCTGGTAGGGAGAGGGGGAGCGGGACTAGTGAGCAGGCGGCTCCACGATCTTCTTCCCCCTTGACCTCTACGGCCGAGTTCCGCTCGACCATGCCCTACCCTCCTTCACCAACGATAGGGGATGGGCGTGGGAGTCGGGAACATACCCCTCGAGAGAGGACGACGGAGGAGCTTATCGCTTTCGGCGGGATCGCGGATCCGGTGTCGGCTGGCAGGTGCTACGTCTTGAGCACTGCGTTGGATTTCCCCGAAGAGGAGAGGATGATGCAGCAAAGTAGCGTAAGTATTTCCCTCAGTTTTTGAGAACCAAGGTATCAATCCAGTAGGAGACCACGCACAAGTCCCTCGTACCTACACAAAACGATAGCAACTCGCAACCAACGCTTAGGGGTTGTCAATCCCTTCACAGTCACTTACGAGAGTGAGATCTGATAGAGATAATATTTTTGGTATTTTTGATAGATAGATGCAAAGTAAAAAGTAAAAGGCAAAGTAAAAACAAAGCAAGTAAATAAAGTGATAGAGATTGATATGATGAGAATAGACCCGGGGGCCATAGGTTTCACTAGTGGCTTCTCTCAAGAGCATAAGTATTCTACGGTGGGTGAACAAATTACCGTTGAGCAATTGACAGAATTGAGCATAGTTATGAGTATATCTAGGCAATGATCATGTATATAGGCATCATGTCCAAAACAAGTAGATCGAAACGATTCTGCATCTACTACTATTACTCCACTCATCGACCTCTATCCCGCATGCATCTAGAGTATTAAGTTAAAAATAGAGTAACGCCTTAAGTAAGATGACATGATGTAGAGGGATAAATTCATGCAATATGATAAAAACCCCATCTTGTTATCCTCGATGGCAACAATACAATACGTGCCTTGCAACCCTTTCTGTCACTGGGTAAGGACACCGCAAGATTGAACCCAAAGCTAAGCACTTCTCCCATTGCAAGATCTACCAATCTAGTTGGCCAAACCAAAAAGGATAATTCGAAGAGACTTGCAAAGATAACTCAATCATACATAAAAGAATTCAGAGAAGAATCAAATATTTTCCATAGATAATACTGGATCATAAAACCACAATTCATCGGTCTCAACAAACACACCACAAAAAGAAGATTGCATCGAATAGATCTCCACGAGAGAGGGGGAGAACATTGTATTGAGATCCAAAAAGAGAGAAGAAGCCATCTAGCTACTAGCTATGGACCCGAAGTCTGAAGTAAACTACTCACACTTTATCGGAGGGGTTATGGTGATGATGTAGAAGCCCTCCGTGGTGGATGCCTCCTCCGGCGGAGCTCTGGAACAGGCCCCAAGATGGGATCTCGTGGATACAGAAGGTTGCGGTGGTGGAATTAGGTTTTTGGCTCCTGTTCTGATCGTTTGGGGATACGTAGGTATATATAGGAGGAAGGAGTATGTCCGTGGAGCTTCGAGGGGCCCACGAGGTAGGGGGGCGTGCCTAGGGGGGGCGCCCTCCACCCTCGTGACCGCCTCGTGGCTTTCTTGACGGAGGGTCCAAGTCTCCTAGATCTTATCTGATGAGAAAATCACGTTCCCGAAGGTTTCATTCCGTTTGGACTCCGTTTGATATTCTGTTTCTTCGAAACACTGAAAAAGGCAAAAAACAACAATTCTGGGCTGGGCCCCCGGTTAATAGGTTAGTCCCAAAAGTAATATAAAAGTGGAAAATAAAGCCCAATATAGTCCAAAACAGTAGATAAAGTAGCATGGAGCAATAAAAAATTATAGATACGTTGGAGACGTATCAGGCATCCCCAAGCTTAATTCCTGCTCGTCCTCGAGTAGGTAAATGATAAAAAAGAAATTTTTGATGCGGAGTGATACTTTGGCATAATTTCAATGTAAATCTTCTTAATTGTGATATGAATATTCAAATCCAAAAGATTCAAGACAAAAGTTCATATTGACACAAAAATAATAATACTTTAAGCATACTAATCAAAGCAATCACGTCTTCTCAAAATAACATGGCAAAAGAAAGTTCATCCCTACAAAATCATATGGTTAGGCTATGCTTCATTTTCGTCACATAAAGATGTTCCCAACTTCTATACCCCCGATGACAAGCCAAGCAATTGTTTCATACTCAAATAATCTCAAACTTTTTCAACCTTCACGCAATACATGAGCGTGAGCCATGGATATAGCACTATGGGTGGAATAGAATATGATGATGGGGATTGTGTGGAGAAGACAAAAAAGGAGAAAGTCTCACATTGACGAGGCTAATCAACGGGCTATGAAGATGCCCATCAATTGATGTCAACATGCGGAGAAGGGATTGCCATGCAACGGATGCACTAGACCTAAGAATGCTCAACAAAAGAAAACTAGTGGGTGTGCATCCAACTTGCTTGCTCATGAAGACCTAGGGCATTTGAGGAAGCCCATCGTAGGAATATACAAGCCAAGTTCTATAATGAAAAATTCTCACTAGTATAAAAAGACAACTTATGAGACTCACTACATGAAGAACAAGGTGCTACTTTGAAGCACAATATATGAGACTCACTACATGAAGAACAAGGTGCTACTTTGAAGCACAATATATGAGACTCACTACATGAGGAACAAGGTGCTACTTTGAAGCACAAGTGTGGAAAAAGAGATAGTAGCATTACCCTTTTTTTGGGCCTTTCTTTTTTTGGCCTTCCTTTTTTTTATTTGGGCAATGCTCTAATAATGATGATCATCACACTTCTATTGATTACAACATAAAGATTACAACTTGAAACTTAGAACAAGATATGACTCTATATGAATGCCTCCAGCGGTGTACCGGGATGGTGCAATGAATCAAGAGTGACATGTATGGAAAATAATGTATGGTGGCTTTGTTGGGTTTCGTAGTAATTTCAAAAATTTTCCTACGCACACGCAAGATCATGTGATGCATAGCAACGAGGGGAGAGTGTTGTCTACGTACCCAACGCAGACCGACTGCGGAAGCGGTGACACGACGTAGAGGAAGTAGTCGTACGTCTTCACCATCCAACTGATCAAGCATCGAAACTACGACACCTCCGAGTTCGAGCACACGTTCAGCCCGATGACGATCCCCAGACTCCGATCCAGCAAAGTGTCGGGGAAGAGTTCCGTCAGCACGCGGCATGGTGACGATCTTGATGAACTACAGCAGCAGGGCTTCGCCTAAACTCCGCTACAGTATTATCGAGGTATATGGTGGCAGGGGGCACCGCACACGGCTAAGGAATAGATCACGTGGATCAACTTGTGTGTTATGGGGTGCCCCTGCCTCAGTATATAAAGGAGCCAAGGGGGGAGGAGGCGCCGGCCAGGAGGAGGTGGCGCAGGAGGAGTCCTACTCCTACCGGGAGTAGGACTCCCCTCCAATCCTATTCCAATTAGGATTCCCCGGAGGGGGAAAAGAGGAGGAGGGGGCCGGCCACCTCTCCTAGTCCTAATAGGACTAGGGGAAGGGGGAGGCGCGCAGCCCATCTAGGGCTGCCCCTTCTCTTTTCCACCAAGGCCCACTATGGCCCATTTAGCTCCCGGGGGGTTCCGGTAACCCTCCCGGTAACCCGGTAAAATCCCGATTTCACCCGGAACACTTCCGATGTCCAAACATAGGCTTCCAATATATCAATCTTTACGTCTCGACCATTTCGAGACTCCTCGTCATGTCCGTGATCACATCCGGGACTCCGAACAACCTTCGGTACATCAAAATGCATAAACTCATAATGTAACTGTCATCGTAACCTTAAGCGTGCGGACCCTACGGGTTTGAGAACAATGCAGACATGACCGAGACACATTTCCGGTCAATAACCAATAGCGGGACCTGGATGCCCATATTGGCTCCTACATATTCTACGAAGATCTTTATCGGTCAGACCGCATAACGACATACGTTGTTCCCTTTGTCATCGGTATGTTACTTGCCCGAGATTCGATCGTCGGTATCCAATACCTAGTTCAATCTCGTTATTGGCAAGTCTCTTTACTCGTTCCGTAATACATCATCTCACAACTAACATATTAGTTGCAATGCTTGCAAGGCTTATGTGATGTGCATTACCGAGAGGGCCCAGAGATACCTCTCCGACAATCGGAGTGACAAATCCTAATCTCGAAATACGCCAACCCAACATCTACCTTTGGAGACACCTATAATGCTCCTTTATAATCACCCAGTTACGTTGTGACGTTTGGTAGCACCCAAAGTGTTCCTCTGGCAAACGGGAGTTGCATAATCTCATAGTCATAGGAACATGTATAAGTCATGAAGAAAGCAATAGCAACATACTAAACGATCAGGTGCTAAGCTAATGGAATGGGTCATGTCAATCAGATCATTCAACTAATGATGTGACCTCGTTAATCAAATAACAACTCTTTTGTCTATGGTTAGGAAACATAACCATCTTTGATTAACGAGCTAGTCAAGTAGAGGCATACTAGTGACACTTTGTTTGTCTATCTATTCACACATGTATTATGTTTCCGGTTAATACAATTCTAGCATGAATAATAAACATTTATCATGATTATAAGGAAATAAATAATAACTTTATTATTGCCTCTAGGGCATATTTCCTTCAGGCTTTGCCACAAATACGATGTCAACTACATGATCATGCAATGGCAATATGACAAAAGTAATGTATGTCATGATGATGGTGATGAAAGTTGCATGGCAATATATCTCGGAATGGCTATGGAAATGCCATGATAGGTAGGTATGGTGGCTGCTTTGAGGAAGATATAAGGAGGTTTATGTGTGATAGAGCGTATCGTATCACAGGGTTTGGATGCACCGGCGAAGTTTGCACCAACTCTCAAGGTGAGAAAGGGCAATGCACGATACCGAAGAGGTTAGCAAAGGTGGAAAGGTGAGAGTGCGTATAATCCATGGACTCAACATTAGTCAAAAGAACTCATATACTTATTGCAAAAATTTAGAAGTCATCAAAAATTCAAGTACTACGCGCATGATCCTAGGGGGATAGATTGGTAGGAAAAGACCATCGCTCGTCCCCGACCGCCACTCATAAGGATGCACAAGCCAGGTACACTTCATGTTTCAAATTTGTTACACAACTTTAACCATACGTGCATGCTACGGGACTTGCAAACTTCAACACAAGCATTCTTTGAATTCATAATTACCCAACTAGCACGACTTTGATATTATCACCTCCATATCTCAAAACAATTATCAAGCATCAAACTTATCTTAGTATTCAACACAGTCAAAAGAAAGGTTCACATATCTTGAACACCAAGTATATTAACATTAAGCAAATTACCATGCTATTAACGACTCTCAAAATAATCTAAGTGAAGCATGAGAGATCAATAGTTTCTTTAAAAAAATCCACCACCGTGCTCTAAAAGATATAAGTGAAGCACTAGAGCAAAAATTATCACGCTCAAAAGATATAAGTGATGCACTATGAGCAAAACTATCAAGCTCAAAGATATAAGTGAAGCACATAGAGTATTCTAACAAATTCCAATTCATATATGGCTCTCTCAAAAGGTGTGTACAGCAAGGATGATTGTGGTAAACTAACAAGCAAAGACGCAAATAATACAAGACGCTCCAAGCAAAACACATATCATGTTGGTGAATAAAAATATAGCTCCAAGTAAATTACCGATGGAAGTGGACGAAAGAGGGGATGCCTTCCGGGGCATCCCCAAGCTTTGACTTTTTGGTGTCCTTGGATTATCTTGGGGGTGCCATGGGCATCCCCAAGCTTAGGATCTTGCCACTCCTTGTTCCATAATCCACCAAAAGAATTCACCCAAAACTTGAAAACTTCACAACACAAAACTCAACAGAAATCTCGTGAGCTCCGTTAGAGAAAGAAAACAAAAGACTACTTCAAGTTACTGTAATGAACTCATTCTTTATTTATGTTGGTGTTAAACCTACTGTATTCCAACTTCTCTATGGTTTATAAACTATTTTACTAGCCATAGATTCATCAAAATAAGCAAACAACACACGTAAAACAGAATCTGTCAAAAACAGAACAGTCTGTAGCAATTTGTAACTAACGCAAACTTATGGAACTCTAAAAATTCTACCAAAATAGAAAGTCCTGGAAAATTTGTTTATTAAACAGCAGCAAAAAGAATCAACGCAAAATCACGTTCCTGTGATTTATCATAACTAAATTCGTGCGCGCAAAGGTTCTGTTTCTCAGCAGAATCAAATCAACTATCATCGTAGGTTATCCTATAGGTTCTACTTGGCATAAATACTAATTAAAAAATAAAACCACATCCAAACATAGGCTAGATGGATTATTTATTCCTAAACAGAATCAAAAACAAAAAAAAACAAATAAAATTGGGTTGCCTCCCAACAAGTGCTATCGTTTAACGCCCCTAGCTAGGCATAAAAGCAAGGATAGATCTAGGTATTGCCATCTTTGGTAGGCAATTCTTCAATGAGGCATCTAACTCCTTTAGAATTTTCTTTCTTCCTAGTAATTGTCAAATTTTCAGGCAAAAGATCAAAAAATTCATCTATAGCAATGTTGGGGAACGTAGCAGAAATTCAAAAATTTTCCTACGAATCACCAAGATCTATCTATGGAGAGACCAGCAACGAGTAGAAGGAGAGTGCATCTACATACCCTTGTAGATCGCTAAGCGGAAGCGTTCAAGTGAACGGGATTGATGGAGTCGTACTCGTCGTGATTCAGATCACCGATGATCAAGTGCCGAACGGACGGCACCTCCGCGTTCAACACACGTACAGCCCGGTGACGTCTCCCACGCCTTGATCCAGCAAGGAGAGAGGGAGAGGTTGAGGAAGACTCCATCCAGCAGCAGCGCAACGGCGTGGTGGTGGTGGAGGAGCGTGGCAATCTCGCAGGGCTTCGCCAAGCACCATGGGAGAAGAGGAGGAGGGAGAGGGGCAGGGCTGCACCAACGAGAGATCAAATCGCGTGTTATGGGCAGCCCCATGCCTCAATATATATAGGGGGGAAGGGGGCTGCGCCCCCTTTAGGGTTTTCCCACCCCCTAGGGGCGGCGGCCAGCCCTAGATGGGTTTTGGGGTGCGGCCAAGAGGGGGGGAGGAGTCCATCCTCCCCAAGGCACCTCGGAGGTGCCTTCCCCCTTGAGGACTCTTCCCTCTAGGGTTCCCTAGGCGCATGGGCCTCTTGGGGCTGGTGCCCTTGGCCCATGTAGGCCAAGGCGCACCCCCTACAGCCCATGTGGCCCCCCGGGGCAGGTGGCCCCACCCGGTGGGCCCCCGGGACCCTTCCGGTGGTCCCGGTACAATACCGATGACCCCGAAACTTGTCCCGATGGCCGAAACAGGACTTCCTATATATAAATCTTTACCTCCGGACCATTCCGGAACTCCTCGTGACGTCCGGGATCTCATCCGGGACTCCGAACAACATTCGGTAACCACATACAAGCTTCCTTTATAACCCTAGCGTCATCGAACCTTAAGTGTGTAGACCCTACGGGTTCGGGAGACATGCAGACATGACCGAGACGTTCTCCGGTCAATAACCAACAGCGGGATCTGGAAACCCATGTTGGCTCCCACATGTTCCACGATGATCTCATCGGATGAACCACGATGTCAAGGACTTAATCAATCCCGTATTCAATTCCCTTTGTCTATCGGTATGTTACTTGCCCGAGATTCGATCGTCGGTATCCAATACCTTGTTCAATCTCGTTACCGGCAAGTCACTTTACTCGTTCCGTAACACATCATCCCGTGATCAACTCCTTGGTCACATTGCGCATATGATGATGTCCTACCGAGTGGGCCCAGAGATACCTCTCCGTTTACACGGAGTGACAAATCCCAGTCTCGATCCGCATAAAACAATAGATACTTTCGGAGATACCTGTAGTGCACCTTTATAGTCACCCAGTTACGTTGTGACGTTTGATACACCCAAAGCACTCCTACGGTATCCAGGAGTTACACGATCTCATGGTCAAAGGAAGAGATACTTGACATTGGCAAAGCTCTAGCAAACGAACTACACGATCTTTGTGCTATGCTTAGGATTGGGTCTTGTCCATCACATCATTCTCCTAATGATGTGATCCCGTTATCAACGACATCCAATGTCCATAGCCAGGAAACCATGACTATCTGTTGATCACAACGAGCTAGTCAACTAGAGGCTCACTAGGGACATGGTGTGGTCTATGTATCCACACATGTATCTGAGTTTCCTATCAATACAATTCTAGCATGGATAATAAACGATTATCATGAACAAGGAAATATAATAATAATCAATTTATTATTGCCTCTAGGGCATATTTCCAACAGTCTCCCACTTGCACTAGAGTCAATAATGTAGTTCACATCGCCATGTGATTAACACTCACAGGTCACATCGCCATGTGACTAATACCCAAGAGTTTACTAGAGTCAGTAGTCTAGTTCACATCACTATGTGATTAACACTCAATGAGTTTTATGTTTGATCATGTTGCTTGTGAGAGAGGTTTTAGTCAACGGGTCTGAACCTTTCAGATCCGTGTGTGCTTTACAAATCTCTATGTCATCTCCTAGATGCAGCTACCACGCTCTATTTGGAGCTATTCCAAACAACTGTTCTACTTGGAGCTATTCTAAATTATTGCTCCATTATATGTATCCGGTCTCTCTACTCAGAGCTATCCGGATAGGTGTCAAGCTTGCATCGTCGTAACCTTTACGATGAACTCTTTTACCACCTCCATAATCGAGAAAATTCCTTAGTCCACTAGTTACTAAGGATAACTTTGACCGCTGTCCTGTGAGCCATTCTTGGATCACTCTTGTACCCCTTGACTGACTCATGGCAAGGCACACTTCAGGTGCGGTACACAGCATAGCATACTGAAGAGCCTACGTCTTAAGCATAGGGGACGACCTTCGTCCTTTCTCTCTATTCTGCCGTGGTCGAGCATTAAGTCTTAACTTCGTACCTTACAACTCAGGCAAGAACTCCTTCTTTGACTGGTCCATCTTGAACACCTTCAAGATCATGTCAAGGTATGTGCTCATTTGAAAGTATTATTAAGCATTTTGATCTATCCTTATAGATCTTGATGCTCAATGTTCAAGTAGCTTAATTCAGGCTTTCTATTGAAAAACACTTTCAAAATAACCCTATATGCTTTCCAGAAATTCTACATCATTTCTGATCAACATGTATTCATCGGAAATTCTATAGTGCTCCCACTCACTTCTTTGGAAATACAAGTTTCTCATAAACTTTGTACAAACCCAAAATCTTTGATCATCATCAAAGCATACATTCCAACTCCGAGATGCTCACTCCAGTCCTTAGAAGGATCGCTGGAGCTAGCATACCTTTTAGCATCCTTGGGATCGACAAAAACTTTCTGATTGTATTACCTACAATCTTTCCTCACGAAAACTGGTAAGGAAACTCGTTTTGATATCCATCTGCCAGATTTCATAAATACAGCTAATGCTAACATGAATCCGACGGACTTTAAGCATCGCTACGGATGAGAAAATCTCATCGTAGTCAACTCCTTGAACTTGTGAAAAACTTTTCGCCACAAGTCGAGCTTCATGGACGGTGACATTACCATCCACGTCCGTCTTCTTCTTAAAAGATCCATTTATCTCAATGGATTGCCGATCATCGGGTAAATCCATCAAAGTCCATGCTTTGTTCTGATATATGGATACTATCTCGGATTTCATGGCTTCTAACCATTTGTCGGAATTCGGGCCCATCATCGCTTCTCCATAGCTCGTAGGTTCATTGTTGTCTAGCAACATGACCTCCAAGACAGGATCACCTTACCACTCCGAAGTAGTACGTGTCCTTGTCGTCCTACGAGGTTTGGTAGTGACTTGATCCGAAGTTTCATGATCAATATCATAAGCTTCCACTTCAATTGGTGTAGGTGCCACAGGAACAACTTCCTATGCCCTGCCACACACTAGTTGAAGAGACGGTTCAATAACCTCATCAAGTCTCCACCATCCTCCCACTCAACTCTTTCGAGAGAAACCTTTCCTCGAGAAAGGACCCGATTCAAGAAACAATCCATATTGCTTTCGGTTCTGAATTAGGAGGTATACCCAACTGTTTTGGGTTTCCTATGAAGATGCATTTTATCCGCATTGGGTTCGAGCTTATCAACCTGAAACTTTTTCATATAAGCGTCGCAGCCCCAAACTTTTAAGAAACGACAACTTAGGTTTCTCTAAACCATAATTCATACGGTGTCATCTCAATGGAATTACGTGGTGCCCTATTTAAAGTGAATGTGGTTGTCTCTAATGCCTAACCCATGAACGATAGTGGTAATTCGATAAGAGACATCATGGTGCGCACCATATACAATAGGGTGCAACTATGATGTTCGGACACACCATCACATTATGGTGTTCCAGGCGGTATTAATTGCGAAACAATTTCCACAACGTCTTAATTGTGTGCCAAAACTCGTAACTCAGATATTCATCTCTATGATCATATCATAGACATTTTATCCTCTTGTCACAATAATCTGCTACTTCACTCTGAAATTACTTGAACCATTCAATAATTCAGACTTGTGTTTCATCAAGTAAATATTCTCAACATCTACTCGAATCATCTGTGAAGTAAGAACATAACGATATTCACTGCATGCCTCAGCACTCATTGGACTGCACACATCAAAATGTGTTACTTCCAACAAGTTGCTATCTTGTTCCATCTAATTGAAACCGAGGCTTTTCAGTCATCTTGCCTATGTGGTATGATTTGCATATCTCAAGTGCTTCAAAATCAAGTGAGTCCGAACGGTCCATTTGCATGGAGCTTCTTCATGCATATATACCAATAGACATGGTTCGCATGTCTCAAACTTTTCAAAAATGAGTGAGTCCAAAGATCCATCAACACGGAGCTTCTTCATGCATTTTATACCGATATGACTTACGTGGCAGTGCCACAAATAGGTGGTACTATCATTACTATCTTATATCTTTTGGCATGAAAATGTGTATCACTACGATCGAGATTCAATAAACCATTTATTTAGGTGCAAGACCATCGAAGGTATTATTCAAATAAGTAGAGTAACCATTATTCTCCTTAAATGAATAACCGTATTGCGATAGACATAATCCAATCATGTCTATGCTCAACGCAACCACCAATCTCGGTGGTAGAGGGAGCGTGCGATGCTTGATCACATCAACCTTGGAAACACTTCCAACACATATCGTCAGCTCACCTTTAGCTAGTTTCCTTTTATTTCGTAGCTTTTATTTCGAGTTACTAACACTTAGCAACCGAACCGGTATCCTGTACCCTGGTGCTACTAGGAGTACTAGTAAAGTACACATTAACATAATGTATATCCAATATACTTCTATCGACCTTGCCAGCCTTCTCATCCACCAAGTATCTAGGGTAATCTTGCTCCAGTGTTTGTTCCCCTTATTACAGAAGCACTTAGTCTCGGGTTTGGGTTCAATCTCGGGTTTCTTCATTGGTGCAGCAGCTGATTTGCCGTTTCACGAAGTATCCCTTCGTTCCCTTGCCCTTCTTGAAACTAGTGGTTTCATCAACCATCAACAATTGATGCTCCTTCTTGATTTCTACTTTCGCGGTGTCAAACATCGTGAATACCTCAAGGATCATCTTATTTATCCCTGATATGTTATAGTTCATCACGAAGCTCTAGCAGCTCTGTGGCAATGACTTTGGGGAAACATCACTATCTCATCTGGAAGATCAACTCCCACTTGATTCAAGTGATTGTTGCACTCAGACAATCTGAGCACAAGCTCAACGATTGAGCTTTTCTCCCTTAGTTTGCAGGCTAAGAAAATCGTCGGAGGTCTCATACCTCTTGACGTGGGCACGAGCCTGAAATCCCAATTTCAACCCTCGAAACATCTCATATGTTCCGCGACGTTTCGAAAACGTCTTTGGTGCCTCTACTTAAACCATTTAATTGAACTATCACGTAGTTATCAAAACGTGTATGTCCGATGTTCGCAACATCGACAAATGACATTGGGGTTCAGCACACTGAGCGGTGCATTAAGGACATAAGCTTTCTACTGATCGCATAATCGCTACTATCAACTTTCAACTATATTTTCTCTAGGAACATATCTAAACAGTGGAACTAAAGCGCGAGCTTACGACATAATTTGCAAAAGGTCTTTTGACTATGTTCAGGATAATTAAGTTCATATTATGAACTCCCACTTAGATAGACATCCCTCTAGTCATCTAAGTGATTACATGATCCGAGTCAACTAGGCCGTGTCCGATCATCACGTGAGACGGACTAGTCTTCATCGGTGAACATCTTCATGTTGATCGTATCTACTATACGACTCATGCTCGACCTTTCGGTCTCCGTGTTCCGAGGCCATGTCTGCACATGCTAGGCTCGTCAAGTTAACCCTAAGTGTTTTCGCTGTGTAAAACTGTCTTACACCCGTTGTATGTGAACGTAAGAATCCATCACACCCGATCATCACGTGGTGCTTAGAAGCGACGAACTGTAGCAACGGTGCACAGTTAGGGGAGAACACTTCTTGAAATTTTGTAAGGGATCATCTTATTTACTACCATCGTCCTAAGTAAACAAGATGCATAAACATGATAAACATCACATGCAATCAAATAGAGTAGTGACATGATATGGCCAATATCATATAGCTCCTTTGATCTTCATCTTCGGTGCTCCATGATCATCTTGTCACCGGCATGACACCATGATCTCCATCATCATGATCTCCATCATCGTGTCTTCATGAAGTTGTCACGCCAACTTATTACTTCTACTACTATGGCTACCGGTTAGCAATAAAGTAAAGTAATTACATGGCGTTCTTTAATGACACGCAGGTCATACAAAAAATAAAGACAACTCCTATGGCTCCTGCCGGTTGTCATACTCATCGACATGCAAGTCGTGAATCCTATTACAAGAACATGATCAATCTCATACATCACATATATCATTCATCACATCCTTTTGGCCATATCACATCACATAGCATACCCTGCAAAAACAAGTTAGACGTCCTCTAATTGTTGTTTGCATGTTTTACGTGGCTGCTATGGGTTTCTAGCAAGAACGTTTCTTACCTACGCAAGACCACAACGTGATATGCCAATTGCTATTTACCCTTCATAAGGACCCTTTTCATCGAATTCGTTCCGACTAAAGTGGGAGAGACTGGCACCCGCTAGCCACCTTATGCACCAAGTGCATGTCAATCGGTGGAACCTGTCTCACGTAAGAGTACGTGTAAGGTCGGTCCGGGCCGCTTCATCCCACAATACCGTCGAAACAAGATTGGACTAGTAACGGTAAGCATATTGAACAACATCAACGCCCACAACTACTTTCTGTTCTACTCGTGCAAAGAAACTACGCAATAGACCTAGCTCATGATGCCACTGTTGGGGAACGTAGCAGAAATTCAAAAATTTTCCTACGAATCACCAAGATCTATCTATGGAGAGACCAGCAACGAGTAGAAGGAGAGTGCATCTACATACCCTTGTAGATCGCTAAGCGGAAGCGTTCAAGTGAACGGGGTTGATGGAGTCGTACTCGTCGTGATTCAGATCACCGATGATCAAGTGCCGAACGGACGGCACCTCCGCGTTCAACACACGTACAGCCCGGTGACGTCTCCCACGCCTTGATCCAGCAAGGAGAGAGGGAGAGGTTGAGGAAGACTCCATCCAGCAGCAGCACAACGGCGTGGTGGTGGTGGAGGAGCGTGGCAATCTCGCAGGGCTTCGCCAAGCACCATGGGAGAAGAGGAGGAGGGAGAGGGGCAGGGCTGCACCAACGAGAGATCAAATCGCGTGTTATGGGCAGCCCCATGCCTCAATATATATAGGGGGGAAGGGGGCTGCGCCCCCTTTAGGGTTTTCCCACCCCCTAGGGGCGGCGGCCAGCCCTAGATGGGTTTTGGGGTGCGGCCAAGAGGGGGGGAGGAGTCCATCCTCCCCAAGGCACCTCGGAGGTGCCTTCCCCCTTGAGGACTCTTCCCTCTAGGGTTCCCTAGGCGCATGGGCCTCTTGGGGCTGGTTCCCTTGGCCCATGTAGGCCAAGGCGCACCCCCTACAGCCCATGTGGCCCCCGGGGCAGGTGGCCCCACCCGGTGGGCCCCCGGGACCCTTCCGGTGGTCCCGGTACAATACCGATGACCCCGAAACTTGTCCCGATGGCCGAAACAGGACTTCCTATATATAAATCTTTACCTCCGGACCATTCCGGAACTCCTCGTGACGTCCGGGATCTCATCCGGGACTCCGAACAACATTCGGTAACCACATACAAGCTTCCTTTATAACCCTAGCGTCATCGAACCTTAAGTGTGTAGACCCTACGGGTTCGGGAGACATGCAGACATGACCGAGACGTTCTCCGGTCAATAACCAACAACGGGATCTGGATACCCATGTTGGCTCCCACATGTTCCACGATGATCTCATCGGATGAACCACGATGTCAAGGACTTAATCAATCCCGTATTCAATTCCCTTTGTCTATCGGTATGTTACTTGCCCGAGATTCGATCGTCGGTATCCAATACCTTGTTCAATCTCGTTACCGGCAAGTCACTTTACTCGTTCCGTAACACATCATCCCGTGATCATCTCCTTGGTCACATTGCGCATATGATGATGTCCTACCGAGTGGGCCCAGAGATACCTCTCCGTTTACACGGAGTGACAAATCCCAGTCTCGATCCGCATAAAACAATAGATACTTTCGGAGATACCTGTAGTGCACCTTTATAGTCACCCAGTTACGTTGTGACGTTTGATACACCCAAAGCACTCCTACGGTATCCAGGAGTTACACGATCTCATGGTCAAAGGAAGAGATACTTGACATTGGCAAAGCTCTAGCAAACGAACTACACGATCTTTGTGCTATGCTTAGGATTGGGTCTTGTCCATCACATCATTCTCCTAATGATGTGATCCCGTTATCAACGACATCCAATGTCCATAGCCAGGAAACCATGACTATCTGTTGATCACAACGAGCTAGTCAACTAGAGGCTCACTAGGGACATGGTGTTGTCTATGTATCCACACATGTATCTGAGTTTCCTATCAATACAATTCTAGCATGGATAATAAACGATTATCATGAACAAGGAAATATAATAATAATCAATTTATTATTGCCTCTAGGGCATATTTCCAACAAGCAAATGGTTCCTTAATGATGGTAAAAAGATTGGGATGAACACTTATAGATTTAAGATCCGTAGTTTCCTTACTAGATGATTCACCCTTATTTTTAGGAACATAAATAAGCTTAGTATTTTTAGTAGAAGAACTTGGGGTGTTTTGAACGGAAGAAAAAGCGGTTCCCAAGTTGGTAATGATACCCTCAAGTTTATCGATTCTTGTGGAGTCTAGATTTATTTTCTCATTAGCTATGGGTTCTTTTTCCTTAATATTTTTTAAAGTCATTCCTACCTTAGATCCATATTGGGTAATTTGATTGTGGATCTTTTTATCAAGATTTTCAATTGATTCAATGGTAGCAACTTTATTTTCAATAGTTTCAAGCCTTTGCATAACATGCTCCAAAGTTAACAAAGTTCCATTAATCAAAAGGGGTGGCGAGCCAAATATATCTATTAAAACATTATAAGAATCAAAAGTATGGCTACCCAAAAAATTCCCTCCAGTAATGGTATCAAGGATATATCTATACCAAGGATTAGCACCTACATAAAAATTGCGAAGAAGAACTGAAGTAGATTGCTTCCTGGTAGATTTATTTTGAGCATTGCAAATTCTATACCAAGCATATTTTAGATTTTCTCCCTCCCTTTGCTTAAAATTTAGGACTTCATTCTCGGGAGATAACGGAGAAGATATGAAACTAGTCATGACGACAAGCAAACTAACACACGAGCAAACAAAAAGGCAACGAGAAAAAGGCAAACGGGAAAGAGAGGAGAAGATTGGGAAAGAGAGGGCAAATAAAACGGCAAGGGTGAAGTGGGGGAGAGGAAAACGAGAGGCAAATGGCAAATAATGTAATGCAAGAGATAGGGATTGCGATGGGTACTTGGTATAGTTGACTTGCTTGCGTGAGCCTCCCCGGCAACGGCGCCAGAAATTCTTCTTGCTACCTCTTGAGCACTGCGTTGGATTTCCCCGAAGAGGAGAGGATGATGCAGCAAAGTAGCGTAAGTATTTCCCTAAGTTTTTGAGAACCAAGGTATCAATCCAGTAGGAGACCACGCACAAGTCCCTCGTACCTACACAAAACGATAGCAACTCGCAACCAACGCTTAGGGGTTGTCAATCCCTTCACGGTCACTTACGAGAGTGAGATCTGATAGAGATAATATTTTTGTATTTTTGATAGATAGATGCAAAGTAAAAAGTAAAACGCAAAGTAAAAACAAAGCAAGTAAATAAAGTGATAGAGATTGATATGATGAGAATAGACCCGGGGGCCATAGGTTTCACTAGTGGCTTCTCTCAAGAGCATAAGTATTCTACGGTGGGTGAACAAATTACTGTTGAGCAATTGACAGAATTGAGCATAGTTATTAGTATATCTAGGCAATGATCATGTATATAGGCATCACGTCCAAAACAAGTAGATCGAAACGATTCTGCATCTACTACTATTACTCCACTCATCGACCGCTATCCAGCATGCATCTAGAGTATTAAGTTAAAAACAGAGTAACGCCTTAAGCAAGATGACATGATGTAGAGGGATAAATTCATGCAATATGATAAAAACCCCATCTTGTTATCCTCGATGGCAACAATACAATACGTGCCTTGCAACCCTTTCTGTCACTGGGTAAGGACACCGCAAGATTGAACCCAAAGCTAAGCACTTCTCCCATTGCAAGAACTACCAATCTAGTTGGCCAAATCAAAAAGGATAATTCGAAGAGACTTACAAAGATAACTCAATCATACATAAAAGAATTCAGAGAAGAATCAAATATTTTCCATAGATAATACTGGATCATAAACCCACAATTCATCGGTCTCAACAAACACACTGCAAAAAGAAGATTACATCGAATAGATCTCCACGAGAGATGGGGAGAACATTGTATTGAGATCCAAAAAGAGAGAATAAGCCATCTAGCTACTAGCTATGGACCCGAAGGTCTGAAGTAAACTACTCACACTTCATCGGAGGGGCTATGGTGATGATGTAGAAGCCCTCCGTGGTGGATGCCCCCTCCGGCGGAGCTCCGGAACAGGACTCAAGATGGGATCTCGTGGATACAGAAGGTTGCGGCGGTGGAATTAGGTTTTTGGCTCCTGTTCTGATCGTTTGGGGATACGTAGGTATATATAGGAGGAAGGAGTACGTCGGTGGAGATTCGAGGGGCCCACGAGGTAGGGGGGCGCGCCCGGGGGGGGGGGGGGCGCCCTCAACCCTCGTGACCGCCTCGTGGCTTTCTTGACGGAGGTTCCAAGTCTCCTGGATCTTATCTGATGAGAAAATCACATTCCCGAAGGTTTCATTCCGTTTGGACTCCGTTTGATATTCTGTTTCTTCGAAACACTGAAAAAGGCAAAAAACAACAATTCTGGGCTGGGCCTCCGGTTAATACGTTAGTCCCAAAAGTAATATAAAAGTGGAAAATAAAGCCCAATATAGTCCAAAACAGTAGATAAAGTAGCATGGAGCAATCAAAAATTATAGATACGTTGGAGACGTATCAGCAGGCGTGTCAGCAACCAGATCCAGGGACAGCCGGATGCGGACGACCTGCAGCTAGCGCGTGCCAAGAGGGCTGCCATGCTTCGTCATGTCGAGGCTACTACAGGTGCGTCTTTTGATAAAATTTGTTGAATTTTGCACTTCTCAGAGAATGAAATAGTAGATAAGGCAAACGGCTTAGGAATTTCTTTGGGATCAAATGAAACTGAGGTCGTCAAATCCGATCTTTTAGACTTGGAAGCGGAGAGGGCTTACGAAATCATTCGTAATCTTGCATCTATCAAACCCATGAATGACAATGAAATAAACAATTTAGGAATGGTTGATCTTGCAAATATATGTTATAACCTTTTGCCTAGTGAAGAGGCGGAGGATGAGGAGGATTTGGAGACTACAGACATGGTAGAGCCTCTCTTGATGGAGGGTGCAGTTTCTGTCGTCGCCAATCCTACTTTTCCACAGGGTGTTGAGGAGAAGCCCAAACGGCCCTACTTCGGCAGTACGCAGAAGTGCCAGAGTTAAGCTTAAGAAATTTTTTCATGATGATTTATGAAAGGACTCTTCTGGAATAGCAGAGGTCTAGCTGACTTGGCTAAACAAAGATTCTTAGCAGAGACAACGATAGAACAACACTTAGACTTTATTGCACTTTTGGAAACTGGACGAGATAATTTCACATCACAGTTTCTTCAAACTCTCTCAAGTGGTATCGATTTTGACTGGCACATCTTACCTCCTAGAGGAAGATCCAACGGGATTTTACTAGGAGTACGGTGTGAGACGTTAGAGGTGCTTAATGTGGTTCAGGGAGACTTTTCGGCTAAATTCAGTGTGGATAAAAACTGGATGGGTTCCGATGGTCTCTAGTAGCTATATATGGGGCAACACAACCTGAATCCAAACCTGACTTTCTGGCCGATCTGTGCCAATACTAGTCAGGGGGATTTTAATATCATCAGGAGGAGAGATGAAAAGAAAAATGACAATTTTGATGGACGATGGTATATGATGTTTAACATGATTATTGAGAGTCTCAATTTGAGAGAAATACAGCTCACCGGTAGACAGTTTACATGGGCCAACTCGTTACCTATTCTGACTTATGAAAAGCTGGATAGGGTACTTGCTAGTGTGGAGTGGGAACAAAAATATCCGTTGGTGTCGGTCCATGTGATGCAGAGAGCGATCTCGGATCACACACCACTTCTTTTAGACTCGGGTGAGGCTACCCATGTGGCAAATAAAAATATCTTCTCCTTCGAGCAAAGCTGGTTTGAGCGAGAAGGATCTATGGAGATGATTGCACGAGAATGGGCTAAGCCGGTTAGTGGAAGGACAAATGTTGAGAGATGGCAAAATAAAATTAGACATCTCCGACAGTTTCTGAGAGGTTGGGCCAGAAATGAGAGTGGGATCTACAAACAAGAAAAAGAGCGTCTTACTCAATCGATTGAGGCACTAGACTTAAAGGCTGAAGCCACTCTTCTTTCTGTTAATGTGAAACGAACCAAGTCGGAGGCTGAGCAAGGTCTATGAGCTCTCTTGAGAGAAGAGGAGCTGAAGTAGGCGTTGCGTGCGAAAACGCTTAAGGTTGTCCAAGGGGATGACAATACACAATTCTTCCATATGGTTGCAAATGGTAAGCATAGGAAGAAGAAAATCATACAACTTGAACAGGACGAGGGCACAATAGTGGGACATGAAAATCTGAAAGCATACATCTCTAACTATTATAAAAAACTTTTTGGACCCCCGAATACAACTATGGTGTCACTTGATGAATCTGTGATTGATGATATACCTCAATTACAGGCAACAGAGAATGATGTTCTCTCTACACCGTTTACTGAAAAAGAGGTTCATCAGGCAATATCCCAAATGAAGCTGAATAAAGCACCGGGACCAGATGGGTTTCCAGCTGAATTCTATAAGAAATGTTGGCATATTATTAAAGATGATCTTATGCCTATGTTTCACGATTTTTTCGACGGCCATTTGGAGTTGTTTCATCTTAACTTTGGTATGATAACGCTGCTACCTAAGAAAGATGAGGCAGTTTGAATCGAACAATTCCGGCCCATTTGTCTGCTGAATGTGAGTTTCAAAATTTTCACAAAGGTTGGAACCAATAGATTGACACAAATTGCTCATTCGGTGATCCAACCAAGCCAGACAGCGTTCATGCCGAGACGACACATACTGGAAGGGGTGGTCGTTCTACATGAAATGCTTCATGAGATCCACTCGAAGAAACTAGATGGGGTTATCTTCAAAGTGGACTTTGAGAAGGCGTATGATAAAGTAAAGTGGCCTTTTCTTCAGCAGGCAATGCGCATGAAGGGTTTTAGTGAAACCTGGAGGAACCAAGTGGATACCCAAGTCCAGAAAGGTAGTTTTGGAATCAAGGTGAACGATGACATCGGTCACTATTTCCAGACACATAAGGGGTTGCGACAAGGGGATTCCATGTCTCCTCTTTTGTTCAATATTGTGGTAGATATGCTGGCCGTTGTCGTGGTGCTAAGACTGATAGTAGAATGGGGGGTAGGTATGGAGATGCAAGATCCTAGCTATGCAGTAGTTGTATACGCAAGGGATTTACGAGTTCAGGCCCTTCTCGGAGGAAGTAACAGCCCTACGTCTCGGAGCCCCGAGGCGGTCGACTGGATTATGTGCGTATGAGTTACAAGGGTGCAACCCTTCTGCCAGTGGAGGGGGGGGGCTTATATAGTGTCTGCCAAGACCCAGCCAGCCCACGTAGCGGAGGGTTTAAAGTACATTAAGGCCTGGCGTTACTGGTGATGCCTTACATAAAGTGTCATCATGGCCATAAAGACTACTTAATTACAGACCGTTTGGATACAGAGTGACTCTTGAACCCCTGGTGGTCGAGTGAATCTTCATGGTCGATTGTCTTCGAGTCCGTCGAGTGGATTCCTTCCAGGTCGACTGAAAGGGAGTTTCTTCTAAAGATGTCCTTGGGAAGGGTACCTTGGACAGGTCCGTGACCCTACCCTAGGTACATGACTTCATCATTAGCCCCCGAATGGATCGAGGTTTGAGTGAGGAAGGAGTTGATAATATTTCCGACCTGATTTTTGTGCTGCGAACGTGTCTCACTATGGATCAATGACTTCTTAGTGATGGTGTCAATTTCTCTTTCAGTCGCCTTGATCCATTCTTTATATCTGTCGAGTGAACTTTATGAACTTGGAGATTTCCGAGCGACGGATCGTAGGAGATCTTCCGTCTGACAAGTTGCTCTGCTGTTAGCGGATTTAGTGGGATCTGAATTTCGGGAAGCGCGCGAAGCGGAGAAGGCCGTGGTACTCAGAGGGGAGAAGACAGAGACGCCTCGATTTCCATGCCGCCTTTTTCGCCAGGATTGCCCAGGCCTACCAGTCAGCCACTCGGAAGCGACCCCATATAAGGTGCCAGGCGGAGGTTTTTTGAACAGTGCGCCCCCATTTTCCCCTCCTTCGTCTTCAGATTCATCCGCTGCGCTCGCCACCCGCTCAGTGCCGCTGCTCCGTGCCTGCCTCGTCGGCGATAATGGTGAAGGAGAAGACGGCGGCTTTGGAGCGGGCGAAGAAGGCGACGGCGAAGGCGAAGGGGAGAGCGACCAGTCGGGGCGGATCCTCGTCGCGGTCCAGTCTGCCGCAAGGTTGGATCCAAGGGGATTGGATCCGCTCGACCATCACCCAAAAGGATCTCGACGACCTGGCCAATGAGGGGCTGATCTCCCACAGGTCAGCAAGGCTTCCGGGGACGGAGTGGCAGCCTCAGCCTCAGGAGGGTGAGTGTGTGCTCTTAGCCACCCATATAGATCGCGGGTTTTCTCTGCCGCCAAATCTTTTCGTTCGGGGATTTCTGAATTTCTTTGGGGCACAACTTCATCGCTTCACACCCAATTCCATCGCCTACCTCTCCGCTTTCGTGTCTTTGTGTAAAAACTTCTTGGGTTGCCGGCCGCACTGGGGCCTCTTCAAGCACATATTCACTTGTCGTTCTCAGACGGTGAAAAAGGCTAGTCCGAATGACGAAAAGACCCAAGTAATCCAGATGTGTGGAGGTCTTGGGGTCCAGATGAGGAGCAAGAGTGCCTTTCCAGCCATGACCCTTCCCGAGTCAGTTAGAGGGTGGCAGTCGACCTGGTTCTACTGCCAAGATGAGTCGACGCCAGGACAGTCGACTGGCCTCCCTCCGTTCTCCATGGACCGAGTGAACAAGCCGTCTTCTCTGAAGGTGCTTCCGGAGGAGAAGGCCCAGGTTAAAATGTTGATGGAACGCGTAGTCCAGCTCATTCGGGACAGAGTGACTGGCATGGATCTTCTAGAGGTTTTCCTTCGACGGCGTATTCAGCCACTCCGATACCGAGGCCACCCGATGTGGTTGTACTGTGGTACTGAAGACACCACTCGGGTCCATCCAGAGGCGGTCAGCGACGCCATACTGGAGAGGTGGATGACTGCCATCACAGGGAACAAAGATAACCCTCGTGGGGCTAGGAGGATCCCACCACTCAACCATACTTACGAACCAGACACGGTACGACTGCTTATCCCCGGTTGTGATCCTGTTTCATTCATTTTGTTTCACTGCAAATCGGTCGATTGACCTTCGTCTTGTTTTGTTGTCTTCCAGGCTACCACTGAGTTGTATTCGATGCCCAACGGGGCGCAAACACAGACCGAGGTGGAGGAAGGAAGTGGAGGTGAAAGTCAAGAGGAGTGGGAATCGGATGGCGATGAGGGTGATGAAGATGCTGGCTTCGATGAGGAAGAGGAGGAGGAAGAGGAGGAGGAAGTCGCGCCTCCCCGTTCTGAAAGAAGATCTAAGCTTACCCATGACCCTGCAGTCGAGCGCGGCAAGGGGGTCGCGCCTGTTGTTCAGTCGACTAAGCGTCCTCGGATGACCTCTCCGGTGCCGACTGAGAAAGCGCCGAAGCAATCTCGAGTGGCGCCGTCGAAGCCAACGAAGGCCTTGCCGAAGATGAAGATGGTGATTCCCACTATTTCTGGGTAATGACGTAACTGGTGTCTTCTTGTTTCTCATGAATTTACTCTTGGTTGATTCGTTAGCTGACTGACTGATTTCTGAAACTGCAGTGCTGCTACTTCTGAGACCTCGACCAGACCTGAAGATCAAGAAATGGAGGATGCTGTCACTTCCGACCCTGGTATGATCTTTGTAGTTTTGTTTTTCAGTCGGTAGGATCTCCATTTTTAACTTTGAATCTTTTCTGCAGCTCCACCTAATATCATCATTGATCCTCCTGATGATGATGATGAGGAACCACTGAGGCAGAGGAGGAATAGGAGGGCATATGCTGGCAAGGCAGCTCAGGTCGTATCAGCACCTGAGACGTTGGTTGCGGAGGGGGACAACATCACTCGGCCTACCGTATCCTTTGCGGTGCCGCTGACGAGTGCTCGCCCTTCGTCGTTGAGTGCTGACCAGCCTTCACTTTTTTCCACCCACCACGTCCCAGAGGACCAAGCAAGTGCTGCTAAAGAAGCTATACACCAGGCAGGGGTCATGATGGAGCAAGTGAAAGCGATCCGAGACGCCAGTCAAGCGGCTTATGACGCCAGTTCGGCCCTTCAGAGCAATGTTCAGGTTAGTCGATCACCACCTGTTCTGTTAGGATATGATACCTGAAAACTTTCCTTTCTGAAAATCTTAGTATCTGTCGTACACCCGCTGGGTGTGTCGATTGAAATTCTGGATTGGTGGGGGCACGCTGAGTGCACCCACTGGGTGTAGTCCCCAAGGCTATGGTGGACTGCTGGCAGTCGACCATAATCTTTATGTCTTGAGCTTTTTCTCATTACTTTCTTTACTCGACCTGGTCGAATGGAATCATAAACCGGTGGGGGCACGCTGAGTGCACCCACTGGGTGTAGTCCCGAGACTGTGGTCGACTGCTGGCAGTCGACTAGAGTCTGAAGAACACCTCTTCTCTCTTTTTTTTGTGGCTAACTGCTGGTGGTTAGCCTTTCTGTCTTTTTTGGTCGACTGATCCACTCTAGCTGATAGAACTAGTGGGGGCACGCTGAGTGCACCCACTGGGTGTAGTCCCCGAGACTACATCCGAATGTTTAGATTCGGCTGTAGTCTTAGAAATACTACACATTTTTTCTTAGTCACTCGGAAGTGACCTATCTTCGACGTCTGTCGATTGGTTCTTCATAGAAATCTTGCGAGCTTGTAGCTCGTTATACTGAGTTGGAGAACAAGCATATCCAGCTCGAACTTGATCTGAAGCTTGTCCAGGAGAACTTCACGAAGGCGAAGGAGGAGGCAAAAGGTATGTTTGGTGAGAACCTTGACGACTGCCTTTGTTTCTTGTTCATTCCTGAGTCTGATCTCACTGTGATTTTGCAGATAAACTGAGGGATTCTCTGAAGAAGAAGGATCTTGACCTCGCTGAGGCGCAGAAAGCAGCTTCAGAGAAGACCAAGCTCACAGAAGAAAAGCTGGCCTCAATCAGCAAGCTTGAAGAGGAGAATACCAATCTGAAAGCTGCTCTTGAAGCGGCCAACAAAGAGGTTAGTCGACTGAAGAATGACAAGATTGCTTTGAGTGACAAGGCCAGCGAGTTGGTGGGAAAGAAGAATGATCTGGAGGCTTATCTGGGAGGACTCGCCAAGAAGCTATTCCTCATGCTTGAAGGTAATCCTTTGTATCCGACAGGCTTTTTAATTATGGTCTTACCACCAAACTGCTGCTTTATCTTTGGGGTTCTATCTACAGAGTTCTGCCAGAACTTTGAGGAGGAGACTGGTCGACCGGAGACTAGCCTGGACCCCATCAATTCTCCTGTGAAGGATGAAGTCACCATGAATGTGCTCCGACTCGAGTCTCGCATTGCTGTTGTTGTCGACTATCTTGCAAGGCTGAAGGTTGCAACTTCTCGCATCGACACAGCACTCTGGCCAGGAGAAACACTTCAGAATGACCTTGAGTCTTTGATGACTCGACTGAACGAAGTTCCAAGTCGAGTGCAAGAATGGAAGAAGTCTTCTGCCAGGTGCGGTGCCGACGTTGCTCTATCTCTGGTCCGTGTTCACTGCAAGGATGCGCGAGAGGACAAGCTGGCAGCTCTCAAGGTGGCCAATACCAAGAAGCATGACTTCCGATCCTTCATGGAGACCTTCATCGCTGCTGCCACTCGGATCGCAGATGGAATCGACCTGGACGAGTCCGTTGCGTCTTCCAGCCCTCCACAGGAGGGGTAAAAAACTTCTATGCTTGATGCTTTAAATTTGCCTCGGTATGCCGAGTAGTTTCTGTAACCGATAAACTTTAACAGGCTTAGCTCCTGAGCACTTCTGGTTCCGTAAGACGTTATCTGAACTTGGATTCGACATTGAATATGTTTGCATCTGCCTCCGAACGAACATCGTCTTTCGCTTGGTCTATATGCTGGTGTTTGAGATGCTCTTTTGCAGGCTAGGATGAAGCATAGATTGCAATCGACTTGTACCTCATCATTCTTAGACGAGCACTGGGCTGCAGCTAAACCCCCGAGTGGGAGGTCTGCTCTCCACTCGGTAGGATTTTCAAAAACTTAGGCGAGCACTGGGCTGCAGCTAATTAGATCCATGTGGACGATGTCATTTTTGCCATGTCATCAAATGTGCCACATGGACGATGCCATGTGGCTCAGCCACATCAGATCCTACGTGGTCTAGGCTCATTAGTAATGACCATAATTTTGGTCTTAGATTTCATGACCTTAATTTTGGTCAAGGGTGGCCATGACGAAAATTTCAGAAAAGGTCACGTTTGTTTGTTCTTGACGGCCAACTGTTGACCTTCATAATTTGGTCAAAAAAGGTCAATAAATGATAAATGACGAATCAACGACCAAAATGGGGAGTCATAATTGACCATATTTCTTGTAGTGTAAGCCCCCGAGTGGGAGGTTTGCTCTCTACTCGGTAGGATTTTCAAAAACTTAGGCGAGTACTGGGCTGCAGCTAAGCCCCCGAGTGGGAGGTCTGCTCTCCACTCGGTAGGATTTTCAAAAACTTAGGCGAGCACTGGGCTGCAGCTAAGCCCCCGAGTGGGAGATCTGCTCTCCACTCGGTAGGATTTTCAAAATCTTAGGCGAGCACTGGGCTGCAGCTAAGCCCCCGAGTGGGAGGTCTGCTCTCCACTCGGTAGGATTTTCAAAAACTTAGGCGAGCACTGGGCTGCAGCTAAGCCCCCGAGTGGGAGGTATATGCTCTCCACTCGGTAGGATTTTCAAAAACTTAGGCGAGCACTGGGCTGCAGCTAAGCCCCCGAGTGGGAGGTCTGCTCTCCACTCGGTAGGCTTTTCAAAAACTTAGGCGAGCACTGGGCTGCAGCTAAGCCCCCGAGTGGGAGGTCTGCTCTCCACCCGGTAGGATTTCTGTGGCGTACCTCTGAAGAAGAAGGTAACAGTCGACCTGCACCTCGTCCCCCTTGCGGGTCGCACGTTGTATTTGTGGCGTAGCTCGGAAGGAGAGGGTAGCAGTCGACCTGCACCTCGTCTTCCTTGCGGAGCGCACTTTGTGCTTGTACTTAGGCGAGCGCTATGCTGCAGCTAAGCCCCCGAGTGGGAGGCTGGCTCACCACTCGGCAGGATTTCGTTTAAACTTAGGCGAGTACTTGGACTGCAGCTAAGCCTCCGAGTGGGAGGCTGGCTCACCACTCGGTAGGATTTTGTTGAACTTAGGCGAGTACTTGGACTGCAGCTAAGCCCCCGAGTGGGAGACTGGCTCACCACTCGGTAGGGTTTTGTTGAACTTAGGCGAAACGGATTCGCAGCTAAGCCTCCGAGTGTGAGGTTGGCTCACCACTCGGTAGGATTTTTTACAAACTTAGGCGAAACGGATTCGCAGCTAAGCCACCCACTGGGTGACTTTATGTGAACAAAAGTAACAACAATCACTGGGAAAATTATAACACTGTTGTCTTTGAAAAATGAACTACAGAAGTACTTCTATTACATTTCCGAGTGCATACTTAAGTGTAAAAGGGGCGGAGCAGCTCCGCGTTCCAAGGTCGGGGTTCGTCGATCTGGTGCTCGACATTGTAAAGACGGTATACTTCATTGTGGAGAACCTTGGTGACGATGAAGGGGACTTCCCAAGTAGGAGCAAGCTTGTGTGGCTTCTGCTGATCCACTCGGAGAACCAAATCTCCTTCCTGGAAGGCTCGACTCTTCACGTTTTTGGCATGGAAGCGATGCAAGTCCTGCTGATAAATGGTCGATCGGATCAAGGCCATCTCTCTTTCTTCTTCTAGAAGGTCGATTGTGTCCTGTCGGGCTTGCTCTGCTTCAGCTTCGGTGTAGAGTTCGACTCGGGGTGCGTTGTGAAGCAGGTCACTCGGCAAGACTGCTTCAGCTCCGTAGACTAAGAAGAACGGAGTTCTCCCATTCGACCGGTTAGGTGTAGTCCTTAATCCCCAAAGTACCGACGGAAGTTCATCAACCCATGCACCAGCTGCGTGCTTGAGATCGCGCATCAATCGAGGTTTCAACCCTTTAAGAATTAAACCATTTGCTCGTTCTGCCTGTCCATTCGACTGTGGGTGAGCGACTGAAGCATAGTCGACTCGTGTGCCCTGAGATGTGCAAAAGGCTCTGAATTCCTCGGAATCGAAGTTTGACCCATTGTCGGTGATGATGCTGTGTGGAACTCCATATGTGAATATCAACTCCCTGATAAAGCTGACAGCAGTGCCGACATCAAGATTCTTGATGGGTTTAGCCTTAATCCACTTGGTGAATTTGTCGACTGCTACCAGCACATGGGTGAAGCCGCTTCTGCCTGTTCTCAGTGGTCCAACCATATCCAATCCCCATACAGCGAAAGGCCAGACGAGTGGAATGGTCTTCAAGGCTGAGGCGGGCTTGTGTGACATATTGGAGTAAAACTGACATCCTTCACACTTGTCGACTATCTCCTTTGCCATTTCATTCGCTCTTGGCCAGTAAAATCCCGCTCGATATGCTTTGGCCACAATGGTCCGAGAGGACGCATGATGGCCACAGGTCCCCGAGTGGATATCTTCAAGGATTATCCGACCTTCTTCTGGCGTTATACATTTCTGACCAACTCCAGTCACGCTTTCTCTGTACAACTGTCCCCTTATCACGGTAAAGGCCTTAGATCGGCGGATGATCTGTCAAGCCTCTTCTTCATCCTCTGGGAGCTCTTTCCTTAAGATATACACGATGTACGGCACTGTCCAATCGGGAGTGATCACTAACGCTTCCATGATCAGGTCGACAACTGCTGGAACTTCAACTTCAGTCGGATCTGTGAGACTTTTAGGCTGCGGAGCTTCTTCGGTAAAAGGATCTTCTTTAACTGATGGAGTATGGATATGCTCCAAGAACACGTCACTGGGAATGGCTTCTCTCTTGGAACCTATCTTCGCCAAATCATCAGCCGCTTGATTCTTCAGTCGGGGTATATGATGGAGCTCTAACCCTTCAAATTTCTTTTCAAGCTTTCTCACTGCATTGCAGTATCCAGTCATGGCCGGGCTTCTAACGTCCCACTCCGTCATCACCTGATTAACCACCAAATCTGAGTCGCCATAAACCATAAGGCGACGGACGCCGAGTGAAATGGCCATGCGCAACCCATACAAAAGCGCCTCGTATTCTGCTTCATTATTGGATGAGTCAAAGTGGATCTGGAGCACATATCTGAGCTTATCTCCTTGGGGGGAAACCAATACTACCCCAGCACCGGAACCATTTAACATCTTAGAGCCATCAAAGAACATGGTCCAATGCTCCGAGTGAACTTGAGTATGTTGGGTTTCGTAGTAATTTCAAAAATTTTCCTACGCACACGCAAGATCATGTGATGCATAGCAACAAGGGGAAGAGTATTGCCTACGTACCCTACGCAGACCGACTGCGGAAGCGATGACACGACGTAGAGGAAGTAGTCGTATGTCTTCACGATCCAACCGATCAAGCACCGAAACTACGGCACCTCCGAGTTCGAGCACACGTTCAGCTCGATGACGATCCCCGGACTCCGATCCAGCAAAGTGTCGGGGAAGAGTTCCGTCAGCACGACGGCGTGGTGACGATCTTGATGAACTACAGCAGCAGGGCTTCGCCTAAACTCCGCTACAGTATTATCGAGGAATATGGTGGCAGGGGGCACCGCACACGGCTAAGGAATCGATCACGTGGATCAACTTGTGTCAACTTGTGTGTTTAGAGGTGCCCCTGCCTCCGTATATAAAGGAGCCAAGGGGGGAGGGTGCGCCGGCCAAGAGGGAGAGGCGCAGGAGGAGTCCTACTCCTACCGGGAGTAGGACTCCCCCCCCAATCCTATTCCAACTAGGATTCCCAAGGGGGAAAGAGGGAGAGGGGTGGCCGGCCACCTCTCCTAGTCCTAATAGGACTAGGGGAAGGGGGGAGGCGCGCAGCCCCCTTGGGCTGCCCCTTTCTCCTTTCCACTAAGGCCCATGATGGCCCATATGGCTCCCGGGGGGTTCCGGTAACCTCCCGGTAACCCGGTAAAATCCCGATTTCACCCGGAACACTTCCGATGTCCAAACATAGACTTCCAATATATCAATCTTTATGTCTCGACCATTTCGAGACTCCTCGTCATGTCCGTGATCACATCCGGGACTCCGAACAACCTTCGGTACATCAAAATGCATAAACTCATAATATAACTGTCATCGTAACCTTAAGCGTGCGGACCCTACGGGTTCGAGAACAATGTAGACATGACCGAGACACGTCTCTGGTCAATAACCAATAGCGGGACCTGGATGCCCATATTGGCTCCTACATATTCTACGAAGATCTTTATCGGTCAGACCGCATAACAACATACGTTGTTCCCTTTGTCATCGGTATGTTACTTGCCCGAGATTCGATCGTCGGTATCCAATACCTAGTTCAATCTCGTTACCGGCAAGTCTCTTTACTCGTTCCGTAATACATCATCTCACAACTAACATATTAGTTGTAATGCTTGCAAGGCTTATGTGATGTGTATTACCGAGAGGGCCCAGAGATACCTCTCCAACAATCGGAGTGACAAATCCTAATCTCGAAATACGCCAACCCAACATCGACCATTGGAGACACCTGTAGTACTCCTTTATAATCACCCAGTTACGTTGTGACGTTTGGTAGTACCCAAAGTGTTCCTCCGGTAAACGGGAGTTGCATAATCTCATAGTCATAGGAACATGTATAAGTCATGAAGAAAGCAATAGCAACATACTAAACGATCGGGTGCTAAGCTAATGGAATGGGTCATGTCAATCAGATCATTCTACTAATGATGTGACCTCGTTAATCAAATAACAACTCATTGTTCATGGTTAGGAAACATAACCATCTTTGATTAACGAGCTAGTCAAGTAGAGGCATACTAGTGACACTCTGTTTGTCTATGTATTCACACATGTATTATGTTTCCGGTAAATACAATTCTAGCATGAATAATAAACATTTATCATGATTATAAGGAAATAAATAATAACTTTATTATTGCCTCTAGGGCATATTTCCTTCAGTCTCCCACTTGCACTAGAGTCAATAATCTAGATTACACTGTAATGATTCTAACACCCATGGAGCCTTGGTGCTGATCATGTTTTGCTCGTGGAAGAGGCTTAGTCAACGGGTCTGCAACATTCAGATCCGTATGTATCTTGCAAATCTCTATGTCTCCCACCTGGACTAGATCCCGGATGGAGTTGAAGCGTCTCTTGATGTGTTTGGTCCTTTTGTGAAATCTGGATTCCTTTGCTAAGGCAATTGCACCAGTATTGTCACAAAAGATTTTCATTGGACCCGATGCACTAGGTATGACACCTAGATCGGATATGAACTCCTTCATCCAGACTCCTTCATTTGCTGCTTCCGAAGCAGCTATGTATTCCGCTTCACATGTAGATCCCGCTACAACGCTTTGTTTAGAACTGCACCAACTGACAGCTCCACCGTTTAATGTAAACACGTATCCGGTTTGCGATTTAGAATCGTCCGGATCAGTGTCAAAGCTTGCATCAACGTAACCTTTTACGGTGAGCTCTTTGTCACCTCCATATACGAGAAACATATCCTTAGTCCTTTTCAGGTATTTCAGGATGTTCTTGACCGCTGTCCAGTGATCCACTCCTGGATTACTTTGGTACCTCCCTGCTAAACTTATAGCAAGGCACACATCAGGTCTGGTACACAGCATTGCATACATGATAGAGCCTATGGCAGATGCATAGGGAACATCTTTCATATTCTCTCTATCTTCTGCAGTGGTCGGGCATTGAGTCTTACTCAATTTCACACCTTGTAACACAGGCAAGAACCCTTTCTTCGCTTGATCCATTTTGAATTTCTTCAAAATTTTGTCAAGGTATGTGCTTTGTGAAAGTCCAATTAAGCGTCTTGATCTATCTCTATAGATCTTAATGCCTAATATGTAAGCAGCTTCACCGAGGTCTTTCATTGAAAAACTTTTATTCAAGTATCCCTTTATGCTATCCAGAAATTCTATATCATTTCCAATCAGTAATATGTCATCCACATATAATATCAGAAATGCTACAGAGCTCCCACTCACTTTCTTGTAAATACAGGCTTCTCCGAAAGTCTGTATAAAACCAAATGCTTTGATCACACTATCAAAACGTTTATTCCAACTCCGAGAGGCTTGCACCAGTCCATAAATGGATCGCTGGAGCTTGCACACTTTGTTAGCTCCCTTTGGATCGACAAAACCTTCTGGTTGCATCATATACAACTCTTCTTCCAGAAATCCATTCAGGAATGCAGTTTTGACATCCATCTGCCAAATTTCATAATCATAAAATGCGGCAATCGCTAACATGATTCGGACGGACTTAAGCATCGCTACGGGTGAGAAGGTCTCATCGTAGTCAATCCCTTGAACTTGTCGAAAACCTTTTGCGACAAGTCGAGCTTTGTAGACAGTAACATTACCATCAGCGTCAGTCTTCTTCTTAAAGATCCATTTATTCTCAATTGCTTGCCGATCATCGGGCAAGTCAACCAAAGTCCATACTTTGTTCTCATACATGGATCCCATCTCAGATTTCATGGCTTCAAGCCACTTTGCGGAATCTGGGCTCACCATCGCTTCTTCATAGTTCGTAGGTTCATCATGATCTAGTAGCATGACTTCCAGAACAGGATTTCCGTACCACTCTGGCGCGGATCTTACTCTGGTTGATCTACGTGGTTCAGTAGTATCTTGATCTGAAGTTTCATGATCATTATCATTGGCTTCCTCACTAACCGGTGTAGGTGTCACTGAAACAGTTTTCTGTGATGAACTACTCTCCAGTAAGGGAGCAGGTACAGTTACCTCGTCAAGTTCTACTTTCCTCCCACTCACTTCTTTCGAGAGAAACTCCTTCTCTAGAAATGATCCATTCTTAGCAACGAATGTTTTGCCTTCGGATCTGTGATAGAAGGTGTACCCAACAGTTTCCTTTGGGTATCCTATGAATACACATTTCTCCGATTTGGGTTCGAGCTTATCAGGTTGAAGCTTTTTCACATAAGCATCGCAGCCCCAAACTTTAAGAAACGACAACTTTGGTTTCTTGCCAAACCATAGTTCATAAGGCGTCGTCTCAACGGATTTTGATGGTGCCCTATTTAACGTGAATGCGGCCGTCTCTAAAGCATAACCCCAAAATGATAGCGGTAAATCTGTAAGAGACATCATAGATCGCACCATATCTAGTAAAGTACGATTACGACGTTCGGACACACCATTGCGCTGTGGTGTTCCGGGTGGCGTGAGTTGTGAAACTATTCCACAGTTTTTCAAATGTACACCAAACTCGTAACTCAAATATTCTCCTCCACGATCAGATCGTAGAAACTTTATTTTCTTGTTACGATGATTTTCAACTTCACTCTGAAATTCTTTGAACTTTTCAAATGTTTCAGACTTATGCTTCATTAAGTAGATATATCCATATCTGCTCAAATCATCTGTGAAGGTGAGAAAATAACGATATCCGCCACGAGCCTCAATATTCATCGGACCACATACATCGGTATGTATGATTTCCAACAAATCTGTTGCTCTCTCCATAGTACCGGAGAACGGTGTTTTAGTCATCTTGCCCATGAGGCACGGTTCGCAAGTACCAAGTGATTCATAATCAAGTGGTTCCAAAAGTCCATTAGTATGGAGTTTCTTCATGCGTTTTACACCGATATGACCTAAACGACAGTGCCACAAATAAGTTGCACTTTCATTATCAACTCTGCATCTTTTGGTTTCAACATTATGAATATGTGTATTACTACTATCGAGATTCAGTAAGAATAGACCACTCTTCAAGGGTGCATGACCATAAAAGATATTACTCATATAAATAGAACAACCATTATTCTCTGATTTAAATGAATAACCGTCTCGCATTAAACAAGATCCAGATATAATGTTCATGCTCAACGCTGGCACCAAATAACAATTATTTAGGTCTAATATTAATCCCGAAGGTAGATGTAGAGGTAGCGTGCCGACCGCGATCACATCGACTTTGGAACCGTTTCCCACGCGCATCGTCACCTCGTCCTTTGCCAGTGCCCGCTTATTCTGTAGTCCCTGTTTCGAGTTGCAAATATTAGCAACAGAACCAGTATCAAATACCCAGGTGCTACTGCGAGCTCTAGTAAGGTACACATCAATAACATGTATATCATATATACCTTTGTTCACCTTGCCATCCTTCTTATCCGCCAAATACTTGGGGCAGTTCCGCTTCCAGTGACCAGTCTGCTTGCAGTAGAAGCACTCAGTTTCAGGCTTAGGTCCAGACTTGGGTTTCTTATCTTGAGCAGCAACTTGCTTGCTGTTCTTCTTGAAGTTCCCTTTCTTCTTTCCTTTGCCCTTTTTCTTGAAACTAGTGGTTTTGTTAACCATCAACACTTGATGCTCCTTTTTGATTTCTACCTCCGCAGCTTTCAGCATTGCGAAGAGCTCGGGAATAGTCTTGTTCATCCCTTGCATATTATAGTTCATCACGAAGCTCTTGTAGCTTGGTGGCAGTGATTGGAGAATTCTGTCGATGACGCAATCATCCGGAAGATTAACTCCCAATTGAATCAAGTGATTATTATACCCAGACATTTTGAGTATATGCTCACTGACAGAACTGTTCTCCTCCATCTTGCAGCTATAGAACTTATTGGAGACTTCATATCTCTCAATCCGGGCATTTGCTTGAAATATTAACTTCAACTCCTGGAACATCTCATATGCTCCATGACGTTCAAAACGTCGTTGAAGTCCCGATTCTAAGCCGTAAAGCATGGCACACTGAACTATTGAGTAGTCATCAGCTTTGCTCTGCCAGACGTTCATAACATCTGGCGTTGCTCCAGCAGCAGGCCTGGCACCCAGCGGTGCTTCCAGGACGTAATTCTTCTGTGCAGCAATGAGGATAATCCTCAAGTTACGGACCCAGTCCGTGTAATTGCTACCATCATCTTTCAACTTTGCTTTCTCAAGGAACGCATTAAAATTTAACGGAACAACAGCACGAGCCATCTATCTACAATCAACATAAACAAGCAAGATACTATCAGGGACTAAGTTCATGATAAATTTTAAGTTCAATTAATCATATTACTAAAGAACTCCCACTTAGATAGACATCCCTCTAATCCTCTAAGTGATCACGTGATCCAAATCAACTAAACCATAACCGATCATCACGTGAGATGGAGTAGTTTTCAATGGTGAACATCGTTATGTTGATCATATCTACTATATGATTCACGCTCGACCTTTCGGTCTCCGTGTTCCGAGGCCATATCTGCATATGCTAGGCTCGTCAAGTTTAACCTGAGTATTCTGCGTGTGCAAAACTGGCTTGCACCCGTTGTAGATGGACGTAGAGCTTATCACACCCGATCATCACGTGGTGTCTGGGCACGACGAACTTTGGCAACGGTGCATACTCAGGGAGAACACTTCTTGATAATTTAGTGAGAGATCATCTTATAATGCTACCGTCAATCAAAGCAAGATAAGATGCATAAAAAGATAAACATCACATGCAATCAATATAAGTGATATGATATGGCCATCATCATCTTGTGCTTGTGATCTCCATCTCCGAAGCACCGTCATGATCACCATCGTCACCGGCGCGACACCTTGATCTCCATCGTAGCATCGTTGTCGTCTCGCCAATCTTATGCTTCCACGACTATCACTACCGTTTAGTAATAAAGTAAAGCATTACATCGCGATTGCATTGCATACAATAAAGCGACAACCATATGGCTCCTGCCAGTTGCCGATAACTTGGTTACAAAACATGATCATCTCATACAATAAAATTCAGCATCATGCCTTGACCATATCACATCACAACATGCCCTGCAAAAACAAGTTAGACGTCCTCTACTTTGTTGTTGCATGTTTTACGTGGCTGCTACGGGCTTAAGTAAGAACCAATCTCACCTACGCATCAAAACCACAACGATAGTTTGTCAAATAGACTCCGTTTTAACCTTCGCAAGGACCGGGCGTAGCCATACTTGGTTCAACTAAAGTTGGAGAGGCAGTCGCCCGCAAGCCATCTCTGTGCAAAGCACGTCGAGGGAACCGGTCTCGCGTAAGCGTACGCGTAAGGTTGGTCCGGGTCGTCTCGTCCAACAATACCGCCGAACCAAAGTATGACATGCTGGTAGGCAGTATGACTTGTATCGTCCACAACTTACTTGTGTTCTACTCGTGCATATAACATCAACATCAATAACCTAGGCTCGGATGCCACTGTTGGGTTTCGTAGTAATTTCAAAAAATTTCCTACGCACACGCAAGATCATGTGATGCATAGCAACGAGGGGAAGAGTGTTGTCTACGTACCCTACGCAGACCGACTGCGGAAGCGATGACACGACGTAGAGGAAGTAGTCGTACGTCTTCACGATCCAACCGATCAAGCACCGAAACTACGGCACCTCCGAGTTCGAGCACACGTTCAGCTCGATGACGATCCCCGGACTCCGATCCAGCAAAGTGTCGGGGAAGAGTTCCGTCAGCACGACGGCGTGGTGACGATCTTGATGAACTACAGCAGCAGGGCTTCGCCTAAACTCCGCTACAGTATTATCGAGGAATATGGTGGCAGGGGGCACCGCACACGGCTAAGGAATCGATCACGTGGATCAACTTGTGTCAACTTGTGTGTTTAGAGGTGCCCCTGCCTCCGTATATAAAGGAGCCAAGGGGGGAGGGTGCGCCGGCCAAGAGGGAGAGGCGCAGGAGGAGTCCTACTCCTACCGGGAGTAGGACTCCCCCCCCAATCCTATTCCAACTAGGATTCCCAAGGGGGAAAGAGGGAGAGGGGTGGCCGGCCACCTCTCCTAGTCCTAATAGGACTAGGGGAAGGGGGGAGGCGCGCAGCCCCCTTGGGCTGCCCCTTTCTCCTTTCCACTAAGGCCCATGATGGCCCATATGGCTCCCGGGGGGTTCCGGTAACCTCCCGGTAACCCGGTAAAATCCCGATTTCACCCGGAACACTTCCGATGTCCAAACATAGACTTCCAATATATCAATCTTTATGTCTCGACCATTTCGAGACTCCTCGTCATGTCCGTGATCACATCCGGGACTCCGAACAACCTTCGGTACATCAAAATGCATAAACTCATAATATAACTGTCATCGTAACCTTAAGCGTGCGGACCCTACGGGTTCGAGAACAATGTAGACATGACCGAGACACGTCTCTGGTCAATAACCAATAGCGGGACCTGGATGCCCATATTGGCTCCTACATATTCTACGAAGATCTTTATCGGTCAGACCGCATAACAACATACGTTGTTCCCTTTGTCATCGGTATGTTACTTGCCCGAGATTCGATCGTCGGTATCCAATACCTAGTTCAATCTCGTTACCGGCAAGTCTCTTTACTCGTTCCGTAATACATCATCTCACAACTAACATATTAGTTGTAATGCTTGCAAGGCTTATGTGATGTGTATTACCGAGAGGGCCCAGAGATACCTCTCCGACAATCGGAGTGACAAATCCTAATCTCGAAATACGCCAACCCAACATCGACCATTGGAGACACCTGTAGTACTCCTTTATAATCACCCAGTTACGTTGTGACGTTTGGTAGTACCCAAAGTGTTCCTCCGGTAAACGGGAGTTGCATAATCTCATAGTCATAGGAACATGTATAAGTCATGAAGAAAGCAATAGCAACATACTAAACGATCGGGTGCTAAGCTAATGGAATGGGTCATGTCAATCAGATCATTCTACTAATGATGTGACCTCGTTAATCAAATAACAACTCATTGTTCATGGTTAGGAAACATAACCATCTTTGATTAACGAGCTAGTCAAGTAGAGGCATACTAGTGACACTCTGTTTGTCTATGTATTCACACATGTATTATGTTTCCGGTAAATACAATTCTAGCATGAATAATAAACATTTATCATGATTATAAGGAAATAAATAATAACTTTATTATTGCCTCTAGGGCATATTTCCTTTAGAGTCGGCTGCTGTTGTTCAATCCACTTGGCAAGGAAATCTGCTATTGCTTGGGACTTAATGGCTTTCTTTGCCTCAAACTTGATATTAAGGGGAAGGAGTTCAATCGCCCATTTCGCCACTTGACCAGTTGCATTTCTGTTGTGCAGAATCTCTAATAGTGGGGCGTCGCTGACGACTGTAATGGAATGATCAGAGAAATAATGAGCAACCTTCTTCGTGGTCATGTAGATCCCATACACGAGCTTCTGATAATGAGGGTATCTTTGCTTCGATGGGGTCAATACTTCGGAAAGATAATATACTGGGCACTGAACTTTGAAGGCTTTCCCTTCTTCCCGCTCGACCGTAGGTACTGTACTGACGACTTGTCCTGTGGCTGCAATGTAAAGCAACAGAGGCTCTTTGCTGATTGGAGCAGCAAGCACCGGCTGGGTGGATAGCAGAGCTTTTAGCTCGGCAAATGCTGCATCAGCTTCCGGAGTCCACTCGAAGTTGTCTGACTTCTTCATCAGTCGGTAAAGAGGCAATGCCTTTTCACCGAGGCGGGAGATGAATCGACTTAATGCGGCCAAGTATCCAGTAAGCTTATGGACATCATGCACACGCACAGGGCGTTTCATTCGGAGTATAGTGCCAACTTTTTCTGGGTTAGCGTCGATTCCTCGATCGGAAATGAGAAAACCGAGTAACTTTCCACCAGGAACTCCGAATGTGCACTTTGATGGATTGAGCTTGATATCATACCTCCTGAGATTGGCAAATGTTTCAGCGAGGTCAGTCAACAGGTCGAAACCCTTCCGTGATTTGACCACAATATCATCCATGTACGCTTCCACGTTCCGACTGGTTTGAGTGAGTAAACACTTCTGAATCATCCTCATGAACGTGGCTCCGGCATTCTTGAGGCCGAATGGCATGGTGACATAGCAGAAGCACCCGAATGGAGTGATGAAAGCTGTTTTTATCTCATCGGGTCCATACAGACGGATCTGATGCTACCCTGAATAGGCGTCTAAAAAAGACAACCTCTCACATCATGCAGTCGAGTCGACAATTTGGTCGATGCGAGGGAGAGGAAAATGATCTTTCGGGCAGGCCCGATTGATATGTTTGAAATCGATGCACATGCGAAGTGACTTGTCCTTCTTGGGGACCATGACAACATTGCCGAGCCACTCGGAGTGGTAAACCTCTCAGATAAACTCTGCTGCTAGGAGCCGAGCCACCTCCTCACCAATGGCCTTTCTCTTCTGGACGGTGGACCGTCGAAGATGTTCTTTGACAGGTTTTGCTTTTGGGTCGACTCGTAAACGGTGCTCAGCCAGCCCCCTGGGAACACCCGGCATGTCAGCAGGCTTCCATGCGAAGATGTCCCAGTTCTCACAGAGGAACTGGATGAGCGCTTCTTCCTATTTAGAGTCGAGTGTTGTGGAAATATGAGTCGGAGCAGCACTGGGGTCGGTCGGGTGAATGTGAACGGATTTCATCTCACCAGACGACTGGAACGCCGACTCTGTGGCGGGTTTCTTGGCCCGCAATAAATCACTCGGATCTGCATTTTTCTGATACTCTTCCAGCTCCACCACTGTTATCTGAGCATCGACAATCTTTGAGCCCTTCTGAAAGCACTCTTCTGCCTTTTTCCGATTGACAGTGATGGTGATCACACCCTTGGGGCCAGGCATCTTCAGTTTGAGGTATACGTAACATGGTCGAGCCATGAACCGTGCATAAGCTGGCCTGCCCAAAATAGCGTGATAAGCACTCTGGAAATCCACGACTTCAAATGTTAGCTTTTCTTTACGGAAATGCTTCGAATCGCCGAAAACCACATCAAGAGCTATTTGGCCGAGTGACTCAGCCTTCTTTCCAGGAATGACTCCATGGAAACTCATTTTACTGGAACCGAGTCTGGACATCGGAATGCCCATTCCTTTTAGCGTCTCCGCATATAATATATTCAGTCCACTGCCACCATCCATCAAAACCTTAGTCAGTCGAGTGCCTTCGACGACTGGGTCGACCATCAAAGCTTGCCTCCCAGGGGTGGCTATGTGTGTCGGATGATCAGACTGGTCGAATTGACTCTGCTATACGGGCTGCAGCTGCTAGATTCTGAATTGGGGTTCGATATACCTGAGTCGGCGGCGGAAAGAGTTGACATCGACTGGAGTCTGGTACTCGTTGCCGCGCGCGTTCATCGAGTGCTCGCTGGAGGTTCTCCATTCGAGTGCGCTCAGCCAAATTGGCCAAACACGCATCATCCAAGGCGCGAGCCTCGGGGGTTTCTCCTATGATGGGAGTATGCAGAGCATCCACATTCCAGCGGCGAAGATCTTCCCTTTGCAGAGAAGTGAGTGGTTCGGATTGATATTCCTCGTGGACCTGAGCGGGGTCGCCTCCGCCGTCCGCTCCGTCTATGCGAGGGAAGCCGGGAGGACTACGAGGCCCATTGACCATCAGGACCTCCGCCGCTGGATCACTACTGTCGCACTCTGATGCAGTCTCTACGGAGCCAGTCGACAGATCGAACAGGCCGTAGAGAGATTCGTCGGGCTCGATCGCTGTAATGACCCGTATTTTTGTCACATAGTAATTCCACCCTTAATTAGATAATTAAGTAGAATATATTAAGCATCTAAAAATATACATTTTCAGATTTCTTCAACAAACATAACCACTCAAATATATATATATATATATATTCACACACCTCAACAGTACAACAGTACATGTGTGTTACAATTCTTGGGTAAAACAAAATATAGGGAGATGAGACCAACACAAACTTAGACCAACACAAATATCTCTGGGTCAACTAGGACAGCAAGACACATTTGAGATACACATTTGACAACCACCATCATGTGCATAATATGTATATCAGTAGTCTAGGCATGGGCTGCAACTCCTAGCCAATAGAAAGGCTCCACAAAGGCAACACACTAGAGAAGGAATGGGCAGCCATACCAGCCAAGGGAGATGGATTTCTGATATTAAGAGGGGAAAGAGAAGAGCAAGCCACTCCTAAGACTTCACACGTCTCCATTCTTCCCCAAATAGCCAGACCATCAGCTTGTCTTCCTCCCACTGTCTTCATCTCTCTACCTGCAATCAACAAAGATCCAAGAACAACAAGTGAGGATGGTGACCTGAGCAGTCAGCAGTAGACCGAAGGGGACAAGCTGGAGCTAGAAGCTAGCCTAGAGGGTGGAGTCTGAACGTAGGAAGAAAGGTGAGTTCTTGCATCTTCTAGTTTCCGCATATAAAAGGAAATCTTGCACGTTGCACACACAATATTCCTCACTAGTTCTTCACAGATGCACACAAAAGCTAAATCATTTCAGTAGTGTCATCCATCCCAGATCTTGGAAGCAACAGTACAAGAAAGCATAAATAGTGCCTTAACCAAGTATAATAAAAGGAGACAAGATATTGTACATCATCAGTACACAAACATCCTTCACAGGAGGAATTGGTTCAGTACACACATGCACATGAGACTAAATTAATTTACAAAATCTGAGAACTTAGCATAGAAAAAAAAAATAGGGAGATGAACAAGGGCATCACTAACCTGCACTTATGCTCGATCTGCTCCATGGCCATGCCCTTGGAACTCTGATCTGCAACACCCAGCGGCACCGCGGCCGCCAACGCCGGCAGCTTCGATCTGGAGCAGCGGAATCACAGCCCAACGAGAGCCTCACCTGCAAGTCAAATCTGAGAGGGGATTAGAGAGTTTGGGGCTGAATCCTGAAAAAAATAAGGGATTTGGATCAGGGGAGAGAGAGAGGGTGGAAGGGCCAGCAGCGACGGAGCAGCATGTTTCCCCGTCGCCGGCGGCATGGCCGGTCTGGCTAGATTAGGAGCAGAGGAATAGGAGGGAGAGAAGACATGTACGTGTGTTCTGTTCTTGGTGGACTAGTACTGGTGTGTGTTGTGTTCGGTGGAGGACTAGTACAGGAGAGAGAGAGAGAGACTTGGAAATTGAGAAAGGGAGAGGGCACGTGTAGGATTGTGGTCTAGTAATTACCAGGTGCACATCTAATAATTAACTATTCTAAATCCACCTAATGCAAGCTTAGTAAAAAAATACTAGGTAATAAAAGAAATAATAATGTTTGACTGTAGGATGACCACACTGCACCGACGTATATTTTTTATTCCTTTGTATTCACTCGACTTAGTCTCGAAATATATATATTTGCCGAACCGTAGGAAGCGAATACAGTCCGAAGAAGGAGGCGCTACAGAAGCAAATCGAGTCCGGATCTGAGTACGAAAACTCAGGCAAGCTCTTCTTGATCATGCTGACTAGAGCTATTTAAAAAAGACAATATTTTCTGCTGTACCTTATCATCGACTTGCATAAAATGCTTTTGAGATAAGTTGTGTGGAGTGAGTGTTGGCAATAGTTGGGTTAGCTGATGGAGCAGCTAATCCATTTTTTTATAATTATTTGGTGGGTAGAGGGTGCCCGGAATGGATATACTGAAAGATGGGGCCCTCTACATATGGCTATGATATTAATATTAAATAACTTTCACTCGTTTTATGCGCCGTACAACCGTATCAACCATGGTCTCGTCTATGACGGGTTGAGCCCATTACCCATCAAGTTATTATACTCTCCACATGGGTAAGTAGTAGTAGGATGGGCGATGAGTCCCAAGCTAATGCCGGATGGGTGCATTAGCAAGCGTTATATATTAAGCGTTGGTGGAGTGCGGGTTCCGAAACCCGACACAACGGCTAGTGACACTAGCCGGGTGGAGATATAATATACATAATGGGAAAAAGCTTAGGTTCTAAACCATGTCTCGCATCTAAGGAAATGCAGATGGCAATTATGGTTTCGGGCTCTATGGGTAAAGTGATACAAACTCTGCAGAGTTAAAGAAAAACATGAATTCATGCCAGTCTCTTGGATTGAAGACTACAGGGACCTATTGGTGGTCTATCTCGCAATACGAGTGTTTGATAGCTTTTATAAATTAAAACGAACTTTCTACAACAAATGTTTATTTATTTAATTATTTTAGAAGAGTTGAGTTGAGGTAGGACTTGTTGATTTATATGGAGCTATCATGAGTGTTGCATTCTTCTATTTGAGCTTGCTGAGTACTTTGTACTCACTCTTGCTATTAATCATCTCTTTCTTAGAGCAAAGCTTTTATGAGAATCCTGCTGGACCAAGTGAGGAGAGCAATGGTGATGGCTAAAACTACACAGGGGACCTAGATGTGGATCCATCTAGTGCTATGTATGATCTGGATGCCACATATGGGGGCTGGGATGAATAAGTAACTCATGATCTAGCTATGTAATTCCATGAACTATTTTATCACCACCTATCTAGTATTTCTAGTTGGAACCCCAGTGTTAGGAGATGTAATAATTTGGCGAATGTGTGAGAAGCCTACCTGAGACTTTTAGCCCTGCGTGGCATGGTATTGTAATATAAATTACCATCTCTAGCTATTCCCTGTTGCAAATCTCTGACATGGATTATTATTTGACAAAACAAGATTTTGTCAAGAAATAATCCAAGGACTAGTGTCATTATCTATAATAATAATGACACGGGTCGTCACAATCGCCGCGACTTGGCTGGTGGCCGATTGGCGAGTCACTACGTGTCTCACCCACCGCTGAAGCCTCGACCGACCAGAGCGCTTGCGCTGGCGGAAGACAGGGAGGGAGGACGACACAGGAATCGACTGATACGGAGCCGACGGTTGCCGCAGCAGGACGCCGCAGACACATGCACGGAAGTGCGTCGCCCCGCGGACGGGAAGCGCGTCGATGTCGAGTGGAGCCTCCTGGAGCCAAGCGGAGTCATCGGCGATGAACGTGAGCGCGCCGAGACGGATCTCGCGGCCCTCGACCAGAACTCCGCCAGAAACTATGATGAACGCGATCGGAACAATTGCAACTTCTCCAATAAGTCGCTAAGACACCGGCCCCACGGTGGGCGCCAACTGTCGTGGTGCTAAGACTGACAGTAGAATGGGGGGTAGGTATGGAGAGGCAAGATCCTAGCTATGGAGTATTTGTATATGCAAGGGATTTACGAGTTCAGGCCCTTCTCGGAGGAAGTAACAGCCCTACATCTCGGAGCCCGGAGGCGGTCGACTGGATTATGTGTGTATGAGTTACAAGGGTGCGAACCCTTCTGCCAGTGGAGGGGGGTGGCTTATATAGTGTCTGCCAGGACCCAGCCAGCCCACGTAGCGGAGGGTTTAAAGTACATTAAGGCCTGGCGTTACTGGTAACGCCTTACATAAAGTGTCATCATGGCCATAAAGACTACTTAATTACAGACCGTTTGGATACGGAGTGACTCTTGAACCCCTGGTGTGTAGGAGACCTAGAGGCAATAATAAATGATATTATTTATCTCCAACTTGATAATTATGTTTATGTTCCATGCTATAACTGCAATGATTCTCGAGTCTACAATATCCACGAGGCTCAGAGGAAGACTCATATGCACGTGTGGAATAATAAATGGTAAGAAGTATTCCTAGTTTGGCCTCTAAGACTAGCTCAAGTGTTGCATGATGGTTCCGTTTTCCTGATCATGGGCATGTCTATGCAAGCAACTTTGAGGGCACAATGTTAAGAGAACATTTGCGTTGAATCGACCCGGTTTGATGTTATGCTATGAGACTCATTCGTCACAAGTTAATGGTAAATAACACAGAGATGGTTAACGTTTGCATGATTCCTTAGACCATGAGAGTATAGAGTTTCTTCATGCTTGCTTCATGAACTTTGGGGTTCGTTAAACGTCATCCGTAAATGGGTGGCTATTACGGCGGCTTACGGGTTCATGGAAAAGTGTGTCAAGTAACTTGATAGCTCAAGATTGGGATTTGCTCTTCCGACGCTGGAGAGATATTCTCAGGCCCTCTCGGTGTTAGGTATCCATCATCGTCTGGCCAGACACAGTGTGATTTGATCACAGGGATGCCGGAACACGGAAACGAGAAAAGAGAACAAAACGAGTAACGAGGTAACTAGCATAGTGGACAAGTTGTTGATCCACGGGGATGTAAGTAAATCTCACCTCGGGTCTTTGTAACATATCGCGAAGCAATAGGAATAGCACACGGCAAATGGAGGTTCACTCGAATATTCATTCGTGTGGGTATAGGGGTCAATATGGGTGTCCACGGCTCCGATGTTGATCATTGATCGGAAGGGGTTCCGGGTCATGTCTATACTTCACCGAACCTATAGGGTCACATGCTTAAGGGTCATCTATCTGCTGAATACTAGACAGGGAGTCTGAGAGAAAATCACCAAAAAAAGTTTCGGACACCGGAAAAGTTTTGGACAGCGGAATCATACCGCAGAGAGAGGTCATCGGCTGAGTTTCGATGATACCGAAAAGTTGTTTCGGGATATACCATTAAGTCAAATTGGTTCCGGCAAATGCTTGATAATTCTTGGAGGGTGCCAGAATCATTCTGGAAGCTTTTTGGAATTTTCTGAGATAAAAATCGGAAATGTTCCGGAGCTGCCGGAGCCACTTCAGATGCGTTTCGCAGATGAAAATCACTAAAATGGAATTGTTCCAGAACGCGTTGAAAATTATTATGGTGGGTATTGGAAATGTTCTAAGCCCACATAAATATTTTCAGTTCGAACGGACGCTGAAAAATGTCGTCGTGAATAGTGAAAGTGCTTTTTGGGATATTTATGAAAAGCCACCTTTTGGGGCTTTTCCCAAAAGGCCTATAGATGAACTTGGGGACTAAGGAACCCCTTTTGGGGGGCCCCCATGAGGGATGGTCGGCCACACATGTGGAGCTCCATGGAGCTCCACTTGCCTTCCCATTTTACCCTTATGAAGGATCGATGTGATGGTTTTTTTGGGTATTTGTCCGATAGGCTTTTCCTATAAATAGAGGTGGAGGGGTGCTCTCCACTCACATCCCTTCTCATATACAAGTGCCATGCAATGATCTGGCTTCTTCTCTCCCTCCCACGAAAAGAGTTTCATAGAGCTGTAAGGCTGTCTGGGTTCCGGCAGGAACTAGTTCTGGACGGCGAAGCCCTGCTGGATAGATGACACCGTATGTGTGCAACTCTGTAGAGAGATCGTAGTTTCGGTCTTAGTTCGTGAGTGCCTCCCGAAGGGCTGTCCGAGTGACTGTCCGAGTTTTGAAGGTCCTCCCGAAGGGCTGTCCGAGTGACCGTCCGAGTTCCGAAGGTCCTCCCGAAGGGATGTCCGAGTGACCGTTCGAGTTTCGAAGGTCCTCCCGAAGGGCTGTCCGCGACACCGTCCGGGGGGGCCGTTCGACCGCCTCCCGGAGGGTTGTCTGAGGAGCAGGTGAGGGTATACATCCTCGCGGTTGGGAGGTTGCAAATCCTAGCTGCGGGGATCTGCACCGCCGTTCGTCATCGACTCTACTTCCCGCTGCGCTACGAGTCGGTAACGAAAAAGATCAAACCATGTATGCAGTCTCCATAGTGGTCCTGGGCTGGTGCGTAGGTCGAATTTTTTTTGTTTTCTGCTGCGTTCCCCTATAGTGGCATCATGAGCTGTGCTATGCGTAGATGCATGTTACGATCTAGAATACATGGAGATGTATGGGTATTGCATAATATAATTTTGGAGTAGATGAGATCTATTGCTGAAAATTATTTATGCGGGTGACATATGAAATCTGTTACCCGACGTTCTTGTTGCTTCCCTAGAATTTGCGTTTGCTCAATCTCGAGATAGCATGGTGGAATTTGACAAAGTTCTGGCATTCCGTGATCCTGGTTGATCATGGAAGTGCTATCAATTCTTTGGGTTCTGCCGTAGTCAAAAGAAAGATGAAATTCGCAGATGAAAGGGCATTGCAGATATGATCTGCACGGGGGTCATGCGTATGACGAAGTTTAGTATGGGGTTTGAGATTTTATTATCTCGTGCTTCATACATCCCGAGATGTTAATCTAGCGACTTGAATTATCATACTTGATGATGAACGTTGGTAGCTGCGGTTTAAGTCAAAACCTTAGAAGCCACGTAAAACTTTTTTTGTATGAACCGATTAGAGGCGTCTAACTTGGTTTTGCAGGATGGTTTGCATGTGATGTGGTATAGCAGTGCTCATAATAATTTGATTATGTATGAGATGACTATATAATGTAATTAACATGACCTGCGTGTCATGATTCGGCATGATGGCTGGAGCCATATGATTGCACTTTAATGACCCGCGTGTCAACCTTAAGTAATGCATTTATTTTATCCGCTATGGAGATAGCGATATTATCTGGTGCACCGACAAGGTGGTGGCAATCTTCATGAAGATGAACACCGATGCGAATGCCGAAGACGAAGAAATACAAGACTTCTCCGTCAGAAAGGGCTATACCGTATCATGCTATTATGAATTGCCTGAGATGTTTATCCCTTTGATGCACCCTTCTTGATTGCGCGGTAGTCGCTTTTTATTAGGGTGATCTCTCACAAAAATATCAAGTAGTTAGTGTTCTCCCAAGTGTAGCACCGTCACGGCACCTAACTTTTCGGGGTGCGCCATGTCCACATGGGTACGAACAATTAGAGAAGTGTGAGGCGGGTGAGGTCAGACCTCGCAGCAAGATCACTTGGTTGTCTTGACGTTCTGGCTTGATCGTCCCGAGCTCGGAACACACCCATCTAAAGATGAACAGGAGTCAGATAGAGATGTGATCGGCATGTTTGCCCACCAATGGAAATTCTCGTCATCAGTGATGTCCAAATCAATGGCGTTGAATTGAAATGTGGATCTTGTATCACTCACAAATCAATTATGAGAGATATTGATTTGAGTGGGAGCGCACTGTAGAACTAACTTGTTTAATTCTTAGTGCAATTAATTATGAACACTGTCTAAGTGTTTCTTGCAAAATAGTTGTAGAATAATGGCTCGCGTTTCCACTTTCCCTGTTAAAATTGAATAGCTGTTAAATATCTGGTTAAAACTTTACGATTGGTAACGTAATATGAGGATTGTCCCCAAAAGTGCCGAGAAGGACTTTGTCCTATCGCATGCTTTCCTTATACTCCCGCTAAATGCTATGGATGATGAGACTCTCGTCCTTCGATCCAAAATCTAGAATTCTATTACGATCAAGTGGAATATGTTTGCTTCCATGAAACCCAAACTTCGAAAGTTGGGATAGTTATATGATATTCATGGAACTGAAAATTATTTCAGATACAAACAAAGTAATGTTTGTTTGCAAGTATTAGTAAAAGTGTTTACTATGCATTTGACTGTTGGGAAAGGGATCCAGAAGAACGCCTGTCATATAATGAAAGGTGAATAAAACAACAACTTAAAGAGAAAGGAAGTGTCCAAAGGGTGTTAGTATGACTTACACGCCTAGGAAGTCCGGGCTAACGCCACGCTTATGTTGGGTGCTTCTTTTGCGAGTAGGAGAAATACTAGAAGTTAAACTGTTAGAAGTATAAAGGCAGAAAGAAAGATGACTGGAATATCCAGCTCATGTATGAATGTCATGCAAGTTTTTGATGTATAAGTAGGCTGGTCAAAGATATAGTTCTTGGGAATTATGGTTAAACATGTTAATCACTAATTCTTGGGTATTGTGAGTTAATCACAAAGATACCTGCTTGATTGCATTCTGTTGCGAATCAATGTAAGAGCTACTATGGCCTAAAAAGACTAGTCAGAAATGAGGTTAAGGTATACACAGGGAACATAGTAAATGTTACTATACCTTCCATCGGTGTATTGCCTTCTAAATTTATTTTCATAATTCATTTAGAGTTTTAAAAACTCTAGCCCATTGCATTAGGTATCTTGCAAGAAGGTTGTTCGTAAGAGAACTTTTTATGTTCGATGTTATGAATAACACAAGGGCCATACTTTCATTATAAATGAGATATATGTTATGGATATTGAAATACAATACCTCTGGGTTTACTTTCATGATTCATTTTAGAGTTTCATACACTCTAGCCCACTGCACAATGTTTGTTGCAAAAGAGTTGTTCATAAAAACAACAATTGTTGTTAAGTATTATGAATAACATGAAGGGCCATCCTTCCATCCAAGATGGGATGTATGTTATGAATATTGATGTTAATATGATACATCCATAACACCGACGCTAAATGCCGCAAGACTAAAAGAATACCACACAAGTGTGGCACTACATTTGGTCACATTGGAGAAACCCGCATGGAAAATTCCATTATGATGGACTTTGAAGTCGTTTGATTTTTGAATCATCTGACACTTGCAACTTTCCTCTAAAAAGTGAAGTGACTAAAATACCGTTCACAGGCCATAAGGAACGAACAACAAACTTATTGGTGATCATAAATTTTATGTGTGTAGTCCGATAAGTGTTGTTAGTAGTGGATTTATCTATCTTCAGAAATGACTCAAGTAGATATATGGATATTTACTTGATGAGACGTAAGTTTGGATCTTTTGAAATCATTCGAAAGGTTTTCAAAAATGAATTAGAAGTTATTGTAACAAGAAAATTACGTTTCTACAATTTGATTGCAGAAAGGAATATTTGAGTTACAAGTTTAGCGAATGTCTGATGAGTTGTGAAAGGGGTTTCATAAACTTGCACCTCCCGGAACACCACTGCAAGTGAAAAGTCCGTGGAGATGTAATCGAACCATTTATTACATGGTAAGATCAAAGATCACATAAATAAAATTGCCATTATCCCTTTTAAAGAGTGATGCTTTAGAGACTGCGGCTTTTACACTGAAAAGAGCTCCGTCGGGTCTGTTGAAATGACACCATGGTAAGGTACGCCCAACCATGTTATATCTTTTCTTAAAAATTTGGAATATGGGGTTTGTGTAAAGGTTACAGACCTATTCCAAATCAGACAAGTACTACTTTGTAGGTTATCCCAAGTCATTGGGTATTCCCCCACCACTATACCGAGGCAAATAGTTTTTCCGCAAAACGGTGTGCTTTTATAGAGAATGATTCTTTCAAAAAGGTGAGTGGGAGAATAGTGCAACTCGATGAGATAAACAGTATCTTCGTCATCAGATCAAAGGAAAGAGACCTTGGAAGTAATTCCAGAGTTTCCTACTGCGACTGATACGGAAGTCTCTACAATAAATTTATGAACTTCGGTCGAACTTGCAGCTGAACCACGTAGGCAAGGCTCGTGCAAACCTCTCAGGTGCGCAAACGAGATATTGTTGTTAGACAACATTATACCTATGATACACAAGGAAGCGTTGATGGGCCCTGACTCCGGAATTGGCTAAATGCCAATACAATCCGAGTTAGTTTCCATATAAGTGATTCAAGATTAAAACCTTGATACACCTTTCAGAAGACTTAGGGTCTAACGAATATTTATGGAACTTAAAACGGATACGGATAAAAATGTTTTATCCATAAAGCTCGACTTGTTGAAATAACAAGTTCAAGAGTTGACTACGATGAGGTTGTTTTCATTGTAGCGATGCTTAAAGTTGGTTCGGGTTGAACTAGCAATTAATACATATTTCAATCATGAGATATGAAACATGGATGACAATAGGATTTCCATCTGATGGAAATGAAACCAAGGACTTGCATGTGTTACAGTCCAAGGCATTTTGTCTATTCAGAGGATGCTAGTAAAGGTTGCAAACTTCAGAGTTCCAGCGATGGACAGAAGACAACAAAATGGAGTTGGAATCTTCGTGCTTTGATGAAATGGTCAAAGGGGTTTGACTTCATCAATGGGTAACGAAGATGCTTGTAATTCAAGAAAGTAAGTGGGAGCGTAATAATATTTCTAAAAACCTTGTGTGCTTGACACATTGTTAATTGGAAATAAATTTCTTGACACGAATTAGGACTTCATTTGAAAATAGTTTTTTGATGAAGTGCTTAGGCTAAATAGCCTCAATATTAGGCATAATGATCTATGGAGATAGATTTACCTAATAGGGCTAAGCAATAAATACATATTGACAAGATGCTAAAACCGTTAAGCACTAAGAACGACAAGGAGTGATTCTTGCCGAAGTCACATGGAAAGAGTTTTTGCAAGACTCGGTGTCCCAAAACACTGATGAACAAAATACATGATGCATATTCCACACACTTTTGTGTTTGGATTAATCATGTATTCCATGGTATGTAAAACAACCAGATATGTCCGATACTCCCAAGGTGTTGCGAGTATGGATAGTAAAGTGATCAAAGTATTGATCGTGGGACAACAGTGAAAGATGTCATTGAGTACTAGAGTAAGTACTGATGATATGTTTTCTCACAAGCGGAGATCATGAAGAGTTCGTTGTAAAATGTTACACCAATACAGTCTTCATCTTTTTCCATGCGATTTTTGATTTAATTTTAGGGTTTTGTATAACACACAATATGGTGGCACAGTTAGTTGGAAATTGTTCCAAACAAGTTACTGTGGCGAATTCTATAACAGAGGCGAAGTATGTTGCCACTTTAGAAGCGACAAAGACAAATATTTTGAATCATATAGTTCATTCATGAACTTAGTATGGTTCCAAGAAGGCCTTGGTCAATGGGACACTATTGCAGATAGTTGCTCCATAACTCAGTCCGAGGAATTAGGTTTCGACCAATGATTCACATATATACAAAGCCAAGTCCACACAAAATATGAATTTTGTGAAAGCGTGAAAATGCGAGGATATGCAGAGATACACACGGAGCTGAAGTTGTCAGATCCGATGGACATCAGGCAATACCACATGCAAAGCAATTTTTACACCAGCATGCCATAGGTGTAAAGTGCATTAGCATTAACTAGATTATTGACTCTAGTGCAAGTGGGAGTCTGTAGGAGATATGCCCTAGAGGCAATAATAAATGATATTGTTTATCTCCAACTTGATAATTATGTTTATGTTCCATGCTATAACTGCAATGATTCTCGAGTCTACAATATCCACGAGGCTCGGAGGAAGACTCATATGCACGTGTGGAATAATAAACGCTAAGAAGTATTCCTAGTTTGGCCTCTAATACTAGCTCAAGTGTTGCATGATGGTTCCGTTTTCCTGATCATGGGCATGTCTATGCCAGCAACTTTGAGGGCACAATGTTAAGAGAACATTTGTGTTGAATCGACCCGGTTTGATGTTATGCTATGAGATTCATTCGTCACAAGTTAATGGTAAATAACACAGAGATGGTTAACGTTTGCATGATTCCTTAGACCATGAGAGTATAGAGTTTCTTCATGCTTGCTTCATGAACTTTGGGGTTTGTTAATGTCATCCGTAAATGGGTGGCTATTACGGTGGTTTACGGGTTCATGGAAAAGTGTGTCAAGTAACTTGATAGCTCAAGATTGCGATTTGCTCCTCCGACGATGGAGAGATATTCTCGGGCCCTCTCGGTGTTACGGTATCCATCATCGTCTAGCCAGACACAGTGTGATTTGATCACAGGGATGCCGGAACACGGAAACGAGAAAAGAGAACAAAACCAGTAACGAGGTAACTAGCATAGTGGACAAGTTGTTGATCCACGGGGATGGAAGTAAATCTCACCTCGGGTCTTTGTAACATATTGCGAAGCAACAAGATAGCACACGGCAACTGGAGGTTCACTCGAATATTCATTCATGTGGGTATAGGGGTCAATATGGGTGTCCACGGCTCCGATGTTGATCATTGATCGGAAGGGGTTCCAGGTCATGTCTATACTTCACCGAACCTATAGGGTCACACGCTTAAGGGTCATCTATCTGCTGAATACTAGACAGGGAGTCTGAGAGAAAATCACCGAAAAAAGTTTCGGACACCGGAAAAGTTTCGGACAGCGGAATCATACCGCAGAGAGAGGTCATCGGATGAGTTTCGATGATACCGAAAAGTTGTTTCCGGATATACCATTAAGTCAAATTGGTTTCGGAAAATGCCTGATAATTCTTGGAGGGTGCCAGAATCATTCTGGAAGCTTTTTGGAATTTTCTGAGATAAAAACCAGAAATGTTCCGGAGCTGCCGGAGCCACTTCAGATGCGTTTCGCAGATGAAAATCACTAAAATGGAATTGTTCCAGAACGCGTTGAAAATTATTATGGTGGGTATTGGAAATGTTCTAAGCCCACATAAATATTTTCAGTTTGAACGGACGTTGAAAAATGTTGTCGTGAATAGTGACAATGCTTTTTAGGATATTTATGGAAAGCCACCTTTTGGGGCCTTTCCCAAAAGGCTTCTAGATGAACTTGGGGACTAAGGAACCCCTTTTGGGGGGGCCCCATGAGGGGTGTCCGGCCACACATGTGGAGCTCCATGGAGCTCCACTTGCCTTCCCATTTTACCCTTATGAAGGATCCATGTGATGGGTTTTTTGGGTATTTGTCCCCATAGGCTTTTCCTATAAATAGAGGTGGAGGCGTGCTCTCCGCTCACATCCCTTCTCATATACAAGTGGCATGCAATGATCCGGCTTCTTCTCTCCCTCCCACGAAAAGAGTTTCGTAGTGCCGTAAGGCTGTCTGGGTTCCGGCAGGAACTAGTTCTGGACGGCGAAGCCCTGCTGGATAGATGACACCGTATGTGTGCAACTCTGTAGAGAGATCGTAGTTTCGGTCTTAGTTCGTGAGTGCCTCCCGAAGGGCTGTCCGAGTGACCGTCCGAGTTTCGAAGGTCCTCCCGAAGGGCTGTCCGAGTTCCCGTCCGAGTTTCGAAAGTCCTCCCGAAGGGATGTCCGAGTGACCGTTCGAGTTTCGAAGGTCCTCCTGAAGGGCTGTCCGCGACACCGTCTGGGGGGGCCGTTCGACCGCCTCCTGCAGGGTTGTCTGAGGAGCAGATGAGGGTATACATCCTCGCGGTTGGGAGGTTGTAAATCTTATCTGTGGGGATCTGCACCGTCGTTCGTCATCGACTCTACTTCCCGCTGCGCTACGAGTCGGTAACGAAAAAGATCAAACCATGTATGCAGTCTCCATAGTGGTCCTGGGCTGGTGCGTAGGTCGGAAATTTTGTGTTTTCTGATGCGTTCCCCTACAGTGGCATCATGAGCTGTGCTATGCGCAGATGTAGGTTACGATCTAGAATACATGGAGATGTATGGGTATTGCATAATATAATTTTGGAGTAGATGAGATCTATTGCCGAAAATTATTTATGTGGGTGACAGATGAAATTTGTTACCCGACGTTCTTGTTGCTTCCCTAGAATTTGCGTTTTCTCAATCTTGAGACAGCATGATGGAATTTGACAAAGTTTTGGCAATCCTGATCCTGGTTGATCATCGAAGTGCTATCAGTTCTTGGGGTTCTGCCGTAGTCAAAAGAAAGATGAAATTCGCAGATGAAAGGGCATTGCAGATATGATCTGCATGGGGGTCATGCGTATGACGAAGTTTAGTATGGGGTTCGAGATTTTATTATCTCGTGCTTCATACATCCCGAGATGTTAATCTAGCGACTTGAATTATCATACTTGATGATGAACGTTGGTAGCTGCGGTTTAAGTCAAAACCTTAGAAGCCACGTAAAACTTTTTTTGTATGAACCGATTGGAGGCGTCTAACTTGGTTTTGCAGGATGGTTTGCATGTGATGTGGTATAGCAGTGCTCATAATAATTTGATTATGTATGAGATGACTATATAATGTAATTAACATGACCTGCGTGTCATGATTCGGCATGATGGCTGGAGCCATATGATTGCACTTTAATGACCTGCGTGTCAACCTTAAGTAATGCATTTATTTTATCCGCTATGGAGATAGCGATATTATCTGGTGCACCGACAAGGTGGTGGCAATCTTCGCGAAGATGAACACCGATGCGAATGCCGAAGACGAAGAAATACAAGACTTCTCCGTCAGAAAGGGCTATACCGTATCATGCTATTATGAATTGCCTGAGATGTTTATCCCTTTGATGCACCCTTCTTGATTGCGCGGTAGTCGCTTTTTATTAGGGTGATCTCTCACAAAAATATCAAGTAGTTAGTGTTCTCCCAAGTGTAGCACCGTCACGGCACCTAACTTTTCGGGGTGCGCCATGTCCACATGGGTACGAACGATTAGAGAAGTGTGAGGCGGGTGAGGTCAGACCTCGCAGCAAGATCACTTGGTTCTCTTGACGTTCTGGCTTGATCGTCCCGAGCTCGGAACACACCCATCTAAAGATGAACAGGAGTCAGATAGAGATGTGATCGGCATGTTTGCCCACCAATGGAAATTCTCGTCATCAGTGATGTCCACATCAATGGCGTTGAATTGAAATGTGGATCTTGTATCACTCACAAATCAATTATGAGAGATATTGATTTGAGTGGGAGCGCACTGTAGAATTAACTTGTTTAATTCTTAGTGCAATTAATTATGAACACTGTCTAAGTGTTTCTTGCAAAATAGTTGTAGAATAATGGCTCGCGTTTCCACTTTCCCTGTTAAAATTGAATAGCTGTTAAATATCTGGTTAAAACTTTACGATTGGTAACGTAATATGAGGATTGTCCTCAAAAGTGCCGAGAAGGACTTTGTCCTATCGCATGCTTTCCTTATACTCCCGCTAAATGCTATGGATGATGAGACTCTCGTCCTTCGATCCAAAATCTAGAATTCTATTACGGTCAAGTGGAATATGTTTGCTTCCATGAAACCCAAACTTCGAAAGTTGGGATAGTTATATGATATTCATGGAACTGAAAATTATTTTCAGATACAAACAAAGTAATGTTTGTTTGCAAGTATTAGTAAAAGTGTTTACTATGCATTTGACTGTTGGGAAAGGGATCCAGAAGAACGCCTGTCATATAATGAAAGGTGAATAAAACAACAACTTAAAGAGAAAGGAAGTGTCCAAAGGGTGTTAGTATGACTTACACGCCTAGGAAGTCCGTGCTAACGCCACGCTTATGTTGGGTGCTTCTTTTGCGAGTAGGAGAAATACTAAAAGTTAAACTGTTAGAAGTATAAAGGCAGAAAGAAAGATGACTGGAATATCCAGCTCATGTATGAATGTCATGCAAGTTTTTGATGTATAAGTAGGCTGGTCAAAGATATAGTTCTTGGGAATTATGGTTAAACATGTTAATCACTAATTCTTGGGTATTGTGAGTTAATCACAAAGATACCTGCTTGATTGCATTCTGTTGCGAATCAATGTAAGAGCTACTATGGCCTAAAAAGACTAGTCAGAAATGAGGTTAAGGTATACACAGGGAACATAGTAAATGTTACTATACCTTCCATCGGTGTATTGCCGTCTATATTTATTTTCATAATTCATTTAGAGTTTTAAAAACTCTAGCCCATTGCATTAGGTATCTTGCAAGAAGGTTGTTCGTAAGAGAACTTTTTATGTTCGATGTTATGAATAACACAAGGGCCATACTTTCATTATAAATAAGATATATGTTATGAATATTGAAATACAATACCTCTGGGTTTACTTTCATGATTCATTTTAGAGTTTCATACACTCTAGCCCACTGCACAATGTTTGTTGCAAAAGAGTTGTTCATAAAAACAACAATTGTTGTTAAGTATTATGAATAACATGAAGGGCCATCCTTCCATCCAAGATGGGATGTATGTTATGAATATTGATGGTAATATGATACATCCATAACACTGACGCTAAATGTCGCAAGACTAAAATAATACCACACAAGTGTGGCACTACATTTGGTCACATTGGAGAAACCCGCATGGAAAATTCCATTATGATGGACTTTGAAGTCGTTTGATTTTTGAATCATCCGACACTTGCAACTTTCCTCTGAAAAGTGAAGTGACTAAAATACCGTTTACAGGCCATAAGGAACGAACAACAAACTTATTGGTGATCATACATTTGATGTGTGTAGTCCGATAAGTGTTGTTAGTAGTGGATTTATCTATCTTCAGAAATGACTCAAGTAGATATATGGATATTTACTTGATGAGACGTAAGTCTGGATCTTTTGAAATCATTCGAAAGGTTTTCAAAAATGAAGTTGAAGTTATTGTAACAAGAAAATTACGTTTCTACAATTTGTAACTCATATGGGGGCTAGGATGAATAAGTAACTCATCATCTAGCTATGTAATTCCATGAACTGTTTTATCACCACCTATCTAGTATTTCTTGTTGGAACTCCAGTGTTAGGAGATGTAATAATTTGGTGAACGTGTGAGAAGCCTACCTGAGACTTTTAGCCCTGCATGGCATGGTATTGTAATATAAATTACCATCTCTAGCTATTCCCTGTTGCAAATCTCTGACATGGATTATTATTTGACAAAACAAGATTTTGTCAAGAAATAATCCAAGGACTAGTGTCATTATCTATAATAATAATGACACGGGTCGTCACAATCGCCGCGACTTGGCTGGTGGCCGATTGGCGAGCCACTGCGTGTCTCACCCACCGCTGAAGCCTCGACCGACCAGAGCGCTTGCGCTGGCGGGAGACAGGGAGGGAGGGCGACACATGAACTGACCGATACGGAGCCGACGGTTGCCGCAGCAGGACGCCGCAGACACATGCACGAAAGTGCGTCGCCCCACGGACGGGAAGCGCGTCGATGTCGAGTGGAGCCTCCTGGAGCCAAGCGGAGTCGTCGGCGATGAACGTGAGCGCGCCGAGACGGATCTCGCGGCCCTCGACCAGAACTCCGCCAGAAACTATGATGAAGGCGATCGGAACAATTGCAACTTCTCCAATAAGTCGCTAAGACACCGGCCCCATGGTGGGCGCCAACTGTCGTGGTTCTAAGACTGATAGTAGAATGGGGGGTAGGTATGGAGAGGCAAGATCCTAGCTATGGAGTATTTGTATACGCAAGGGATTACGAGTTCAGGCCCTTCTCGGAGGAAGTAACAACCCTACGTCTCGGAGCCCGGAGGCGGTCGACTGGATTATGTGCGTATGAGTTACAAGGGTGCGAACCCCTCTGCCAGTGGAGGGGGTGGCTTATATAGTGTCTGCCAGGACCCAGCCAGCCCACGTAGCGGAGGGTTTAAAGTACATTAAGGCTTGGCGTTATTGGTAACGCCTTACATAAAGTGTCATCATGGCCATAAAGACTACTTAATTACAGACCGTTTGGATACAGAGTGACTCTTGAACCCCTGGTGGTCGAGTGAATCTTCATGGTCGAGTGTCTTCGAGTCCGTCGAGTGGATTCTTTCCAGGTCGACTGGAAGGGAGTTTCTTCTAAAGATGTCCTTGGGAAGGGTACCTTGGAGAGGTCCGTGACCCTACCCTAGGTACATGACTTCATCAGCCGTCATTATTGGCAGGGCCAAGCAGCATGGCCATGTAGAGGTTCTAGTTCCTCATCTAGTCGATGGAGGGGTATCCATTCTACAATATGCTGATGACACTATTCTATTCATGGAACATGACATGGCTAAGGCATGTAATATGAAACTTATCTTGTGTCTCTTTGAACAATTGTCTGGCTTAAAAGTTAACTTTCATAAGAGCGAGGTGTTCTGCTTTGGGAAGGCCAAAGACGAGGAACACACTTACAGACAATTGTTCGGATGTGAATCAGGTGCTTTACCATTCAGTTACTTGGGTATATCGATCCATCACCGTAAGCTATCCAATAAAGAATGGAAATGTATTGAAGAACGAATTGAAAAAAACTTAGCTGCTGGAAGGGCAAGCTTATGTCATATGGAGGTCGGCTAGTCCTGATTAACTCAATACTGACTAGTATGCCGATGTTTCTACTTTCGTTCTTCGAAATTCCAAAAGGGGTTCCAAAGCGACTTGATTTCTTTAGATCTCGCTTCTTTTGGCAGTCTGATGAGGCCAAGAGGAAATACCGTCTTGTGCGATGGGATATCCTTTGCCAATCTAAAGACCAAGGGGCTCTCGGTATTGAGAACTTAAAAATTAAAAACAAATGTCTTATGTGCAGATGGTTATAAGATTAGAGACAGAGCTAGAGTGCATGTGGTCTCAAATCCTGCGCAATAAATATCTGCACTCGAAAACACTAGCCCAGGTTACCATGAGACCGACTGACTCGCCATTCTGGAAGGGACTTATGCGAACGAAGGACCTGTTCTTTCATAGGATCAATTTTTTGGCTGGCAATGGGATGTCAACAAGATTTTGGGAGGATACGTGGTTAGGAGAGACGCCCCTAGCCGTCCAATATCCTACCTTCTATAATATTGTGCAACGTAAGGAGGATTACGTAGGCACCGTCCTTCAAACAATTCCCTTGAACATCCAGTTCAGTCGTGTGTTAGCTGGTGAGAGATGGACCGCCTGGATGCACTTGGTTCGGAGATTGATAGAAGTTCAACTCTCCGACCAGCCGGATTCAACACAATGGAAGTTAACTAAGAATGGGATGTTTGCGGTGAAATCATACTATATGGATCTGATTAACTCTGGCCCCCTCTCAATTAAGGTCGCTGCACATTTGGAAGGTTAAGGTTCCTTTGCGTATTAAAATCTTCATGTGGTTTGTCCACAAGCAAGTGATACTCACAAAGGACAACTTAATTAAAAGACGATGGGTAGGCAGTTTGCGATGTTATTTTTGTAATCATGATGAAACAATACAACACTTATTTCTTGAATGCCCACTTGCCAAGTTACTTTGGAGAACGATTCATATAGCTTTCAATATTAATCCTCCAGTAGATATTGCATCTTTGTTTGGGACGTGGTTAGCTAGGGTTGAACAGATTACTGCAACTCGTATTCGGATTGGAATATGTGCACTATTATGGGCTATATGGAACTGCAGGAATGATATGATTTTTAACAGACAACACACTTTAACTTTTTTGCAGGTTATCTTCAGAGCTACAACTTGGATCCGTACATGGTCCTTACTCACTCCTATGGACTTCAGGGAGCCTTTGGTTACTGGGTGCAACCAATGGGAGATGGTAGCTCGGTATATTCAACCGGTTCGGATGACGTTCGCATAACAGGATAGAAGTCTAGGGAGCTTATCCTTCTTATTACCGTACCGGTTGTACTTGTCCGCATGTAATTTTCCTTATTTTACTTTGTTCTGCTCTGTTTGCGAGCTGTAAGACTTTTATGACGATACTTTTTGGATTGTTAATAAGATGGCCGCATGCATCATCATGATGCAGAGGCCGGGGGCATATGCCTCCATTTCCAAAAAAAATGGTCATGCTACCCAAGTCTGTTATCATCAATACGGACGGGGTTATATGAAGTATGCCCGTCAGCGTGGTGGTTGGAGCGCTGAACGGTTTGACGAGGTTGGACTGGTCCGTCGTTATTTCAAAACCGACACCTAATGCAACCCCTGCTAGTTAAGTAGCATCACTCTTAGTATATTTATAACCATAAGAGAAATGATGATTACATTAAGCATTGGTCGTTGGAATATCTGATGACCGGCCCATGTGAACCCCAAAAAAGCACAACTCTTCAAGCACATGTTTTTTTAAAGGTCTTGCTTGCTTCTGTTCTCCCTTTGCCCTGTCGATCTGCTCAAGCATCCCCAACCGATGTGCCCGATGTCAAGTCAGAGTAGACGTTCTATGAGAAACACTTGAGATTGTTACAAATCTCCTATATGCAATCTAATAATTAAATTAATCATATTTGTATTGTGTCATGTTTGATTTTTTTCTTTGTATGATAATATTCAATGCCGGTCCAAGATTTTTTGTATATGAAGCTGCACACCCCTTAACAAGCTTGGCATCAACACTCCAAGATGTGGGTTCTCGTTGCCGACACATGCATTGATGCACATACCCATTCTTTGACATTACCATTGGTGACTAGAAGAATGGATTATAGAGAAATGAAGAAAGACAATGTACCAAGGAGTATGCATTTGGTATCCCGAGACCTACCATTCTCATATGATCCTCGATGATCTACTAATCTGCTATATATGCACTCAACGTCAACCTCCTCTCTTCTTAGCACAGGCATTTGCTTTGGCTCTAGGTAATTGCAACTATGCATAGGATATTTTATAGCCACCGGATCTAGTATTTCCTATATATGGACATGGTTAGGAGCGATCTTAACCATAGTCAAGTACATAGCTATAAAGTTGCTATGTAATGTTTGCTATAAATTTTAGACCTACTACTTCAATTTGATTAATGGGCATGTTCACCAATGAAGGAATTATTCGCAGGTAGTTTGGCAGTAGCCCCATGTTGCTAAATTTTTGTTAGCCACTAAAATTTTTAAAAAAATTGACACTAGTGGCTCATTTATTGACTAAAAATATTTCTTTCTTTATTGCAAAATTAACTCCTAGTGTAGCATGTTAATTAAACTACGTCCATCTTATAGTTGTAACCACTAGATTTCGTAGAGCATCCACAAAGGCAGAGTTGGTCATTGACTCCTTGGCGCTCTACAAGTCTATATATATATGGCCAATATTATTGTACTAAATAGATAATACCTCGCGTGTTGTAGAGGGATGGTAGTATAATAAACAATTTGAAAGAGAGGGGCAACCGGTAAGGAGAAAAAGAGTAAGAAATAAAAATAAAAAATATTTGGCAGCAGAAGATGGCTTGGATTTAATATGTAACTCCGAAATAGAGTATGAGGATGGGGACGCGGTGTTTCTACACACGAGCGCACATGTGCTCGCTATCAGGGCGGCTCGTTCACGTCTTGAAATGCGAGGCATTTAATGGCGCAGCGATATACGAGAGACCAGATAATGACGGGAAATAGAGGATACGTATCGCAAGGGTGCTGAGCTGTGGGCCAGGAAACGGCGGAATGCCGGCCACCGTTACCCCGTAGGAGTTGTTCCGTGGCTCGGGACGCCCGCCGCCGTCCTGATCCGTGGAACAGGAAAAACAGTTTCCGTCTGCCGTCGAGGCAGCGCGTGGATTGGCTGCTATTCGGCTGCATTCGATCCATTCCCCACCCCCGCCACAGGCGAGGTCGCCGTGCCAAGGATCCCTGCCGGCATGCAAAGGAGCATCCCGAGATCTGGCTCATGGAGTTCCTGATGCAACCAGAGAAAAGGTATGCGCCAAACCTATCGATTTTGTTGACGTATTCACTGATTAGATCAGCGCTTCATTGCCATCGGAATTCCTAATGCAGCCCGTCAGTAGGAAAAAAATTGTTGATCTGATATTCGTCGGTCCTCGATCCTTCTTCATTTTTGTCTGATTGTACCCATTTTGACGGAGGAGGCGGATGAAAGTGCGGCGCTGATGGATCTGCCGGCTTTCGGGACGGCGGGCTCTCTGCGGGAAGTGGATGAAGCGACGGCCCTTGAGCGAAGACCCGCGGATCTGTGAAGAAGAGACAGGGGTGCTGGCCGCAGGTGTTGGAGATGAAGCCACGAGCGCCGGGGGAGGGGGGAAGAGGGGAGGGGTGGTCTGAACCGAAGAATACGTTATGAGTTTCTGCCTCTGACAATCGGCGTAAGAGTACAAATACTTGCATACAGCTATGAAATGGTGAACAACAGCGACTTACAAGTGTGGAATACGGGTTGGTGAAGCGTTGGAAAAAAAGTAGTTGGGCAATTTGTACAGCTATGCCTTGTTCTAATTTCACTGTATGTAAGCAGAACATAATTTCTGTGCAGTACATAAAAAATGCTTAATTGTTTGCACTGATAATTTGTAGGCCAAGCTGGGAGTGGAGAACACACGTTTGTGTCGTTCGGAGGGCCCTGCTCTGATTCGGTTGCCAAGATCAGAGGACAGTGGCTGGTACATCACAGAACTCCGACGGATCTGACGGCGCAAGGGGCGCCGGGCTCAGTTCATGGGTCGGATCAGTGGATCACGCGCCTGCAACAGCCCTCAGCAGGGACGCGCAGATCCGTGAGGAAGAAATAGGCCGGTCGGCGAGACGGGAGGGCTCGCTCCAGGTCTCCAAACTGTCCACCGGCAAGATGAATCTGCGAGCACCTGACTGGACTTGTGGACAAAGAGGTGCGTTGCCGAAAACAAATAACCCCGAATTTGTTGCAAAGAAATGTCGTAATGATTCATCTGGGTTTGCTTAGGGGGATAGTCTCTGTAAATTTAGACATGGATGATACTGAACCTATATAATTTGTCAGACGTCCATGAGTACAAGAAATTCCCTGATGCATAAACTGCAGTGCAACGCTATATCGTGTTTTACAAGTGGGCCTAGTATTCTTCATCAAAAGTTATTGTAGAAACTGCAATGGTACTCCTCTTGTGCTGGAATCATCGCTATGTTACTTATGTCATTTTTTTTTGACGGGAATAGCAGGAGCTCTGCTTTTGCATTATAGAAGAGAAGACATACAGAAACGGATGCACCATCGTGTGGAGGTCGCATCCCACATTACAACGTGAAGATTAGGAGACAGAAAAAAATACAGCCCTACATTGTGAATCCCTCTAGTTGCCTCCTCTAAGCACTTGATGTCATCCTTGATGAGCCCAGCTAGAGCAATAGCAGTCAGCTCTTTATGCTCAAATACTCGTTGATTTCTCTCCTTCCAGAGGTTCCACACAGTGTAGGCTGCCACGGTCATATTCACCCTGTTTTGCTCCCTGGACCCGCTGGCGGAACAGAGCCTCTCCCACCATTCACCCACGGTCTGCGCCTCATCGGCCACAGCGAACATTGCATTGTGAGAGTCTCGGAACTGAAACCAAACCTCTTTGGCAAAAGAGTAGAGCAGAGCGATGTGGTTTGCAGTTTCAGGTTCCTGGTCACATAGCTTGCAGAGATCATTGTGAGGCCAGCCTCTTGCTTGCAAGCGGTCAACAGTCCAGTTTCTGTTCTGGAGCAAGAGCCATAGGTAGAACTTCACTTTTCCTTCCATCTTGCTCGACCACACCCGGCCAACCATGGCCTCTCAATCCTAGAGAAAAATTGAGCCTCATATGCCGAACAGGCCGAATATGAGCCATTGGCAGTGAGGTTCCAAACCATGGTGTCTTTCTCCGTCGACAAAGTTGTCCCTTGAACCTTGTTCCAAAGCTGAACAAACTGGCGCAGCTCCTCGGCATTGCTTATCCGGTTAAGCCCCTGCATCCATTTAGCATTATGCATTCCTTGTTTGACCGAGACTTTTTTGAAGCGGGCCAGATTGAACACTGCAGGTGCCAAAACCATTGGAGCTTCACCATTCAACCAGCTGTCCCTCCAAAAACTTGCCAAAGATCCGTCACCCAGAGAAATCGTGGTGCAATTGGAGAAGAGCTGCTTGTCAACACCATCGCATGGCGTATCTGTCCCTTTCCAAGGTCTATCTCTCTCCTCCCATCTGTACCATTCCCAGCGTAATCTGAGGGCTCGGCTGAAACACTCGATGTTTTTTATGCCCAATCCTCCATATTTCTTTGGGGAGCAAGCTTGCTTCCAGTTTACCAAGCTTTTCCTGCCTATTGATGTGTTATCCGCCTCCCAGAGGAAATTCTCTCTAAGCTTGTCCACCTTTTTAATCAGCCACTTATCCGGCTGAAACGCTGTCAAAAAGAATGTCGCAGTAGCCGTCACCACCGAATTGGTGTAGATCAGCCTTCCCATTCTGTTGAGCAGCCGGCCCTTCCTTGGGGCCAACTTTCCCGCGATCTTATCAATCAGAGGCTGCATCTCAATCCTCTTAGGCTTACGCACCCCCAAAGGCAGACCCAACTACTGACACGGAAGGGTCCCTTGCTGTCCACCAAAGGCGGCCATTAAGGGCAGTAAGTCAAGGCCGGCGCAGGAGATGGGGTAGGCCACCGACTTCTGAATGTTAGTTTTTAAGCCCGATGCATCCGCGAAAATCTTGAGAATGGCCTGAACCGCAACAAAGTCATTCAGCACGGGGTTGAGGAAGAGCGCGGCATCATCCGCGTAGAAGCTGGAGCGGAACCTCGCCATCTGCAGGTTGAGCGGTGACAGGATGCCTCTTTCCGTGGCCAAGGATAGCAAACGTTGAGATATTATTGTTCAGCTTTCCGTGGCCAAGGTTCCGCTCCAGCTTATGTCATTTTTGAGATATTATTGTTTACATCGATGAGATCCTCCGATCAGTACATCCAGCTAGCTTTAGGAATAAATCCAATAAGAATACAAGGATTGGAACCACTCCTTCCGCTAGGAATTGCTAATCGAACCAGTGATGAAGCAATCGCATTTTGTGTTTATAGTACCACCGTGGATTTTAATGTCGAAGGCATCTTAGATTAGAACGTAATATTTTCATAGGATTTTTTGCAGGAGTTTTTCTACACAATTTAGAGATCTTACAAATTGTCTTTTGTGTACTGAATGCATATTCACTCCCTCGAACAGTTGTAGAAGTCACATCATTGCAAATTCAAATGCACTTGATTCTTCTGAATTAAGAAAGTCATGGTATCTATATTTTATACTTTCTATTTTTGTCTTCATGCATTCTAGAATTCATGATTCCAAAATTTATGTTTCATCTGGAAATTTACTGATGAATTAAATGCCATGACGTGATCATATAGTCCTATATGTGCAAATCATGTATCTTCTACTAGTAGTTTAGATTGACGAGATTCTGGGTTTTAGGACTGCCAACCGGCTTAAAATAATTTTGCATGTATTAGGGCTTATTTTTGTAAAGGATGCTGTATTGCGCTGTGTGCGTAAACTATGTGGTTTGATAGGTTAATTTAACTAAATTTTGTGCTGTGCCAGCATTTGAAATTTTTTCAAGGTGAGGATTGGAGCAGCGGCACCGAACAGGACACCTTGGCACCTTGCCCCTCCCACGTGTCTTCCTTCGAGAAAGGGCCGATGGGTTTTGCGGAGAACCATTCTGAAAATGCTATTGTACCGATGCTTGGGACAAGTTTTGACTCGCTGGGAGAGACGTATGATTTCTACAACCTCCTTGGAGACAGGATCTGCAAATAAGATATGGGAAGAGGAGGTTGAATGTGGAGAGAATGAAATGTGTACAAAATTTGTGTGTGGACGTTCTGTAAGTCAGACTATATATACATCTTTTACTGTTCAATGGTTAATTTTTTAGTACGCTTATCTCATCACAACAACATGACCACATTTCAGGGTTCGTGTTGAGACAGTTTGAACATGAGGTCTTGTTGGTATGAGTGCCCTCGCGCTGGTGTTTTCGTTGGTGGTGAGATAGTTTGAAAGCTTTGAGTGGGTGTTTTCTGATTTATAATATGATGGGTGGCACGGTACCCAGGACTAAAGCACCAGGTAATGCATAGGTTGATTGGTAATGTTTTGTATTGATTTCTTAATAGGTGGTGATTTGTAGGAAGCGGTTGTTCTGGTCACGAGCACAGGTGAGCGTGGTATTTGGGCGGCTCGATATGTCATGGGGGTGCGTTGCATTGAATTCCTTTGCCATCTAGTGTCTTTGTTGTTTTATCTTCTTTCTTTCATCACCCAAGTAATTTTCTTTTGTGCTCAAGCATTCCCTGTTTTCGGAGGCTAAACATGTTGTGGCTTAATGATTACGCCGCTGAAATCCTTCGAGAACATGCTCTAACTATCACTTGTCATTCATGCTTGTTAATTTAGATTTTCACTATTAATCGTAGCTCTTGATATGTAGATGTAAGCTCGCATTGTTTAATCTCCCCTCGTTTGTTGAGTTCTGTTATATGTTTAAATTGCAGGAAACATGTTGGAAGGTGACAAGAATAAAAGCAATGAGCCACTTCTCACCTGATGTGTTTAGTCTTTCGTTTTGGTATTTTGGAACTTCTCGGAATCAGGCTCTCCTCAGCTCATGATTTCAGGCTTTCATTTTGTGATTTTATGACTCATCGGTGTTCTTAATTACTACCTCATAAGTTCAATTGGCTAATACGGTTGGCATGAACATAGATTGTTGCTAAATTTCAGAGATGCACTGTCAGTTCAGCTTTTTGTGATTGCGGAACTGGTCGAAATAGTTTTATTTAGCTAGTTTTAAAAAAAGTTTTATTTAGCTCATAGTTTTTCTACAGAGAAATGACCATGTTTATGACCAAGAAATGGTCGATTCAACATTTTGGATATTGCAGTTCTTTTTTTTGGATATTTTCTTCTGCAGTTTACCTATGATCTTTTTCTGCCAAATTGTATTCAGTTTTCCTCTCCCAGCGGCAAGTTCAGCAGTTACCCCTCATATCCAAACAGGGAATGTAAAATGTTTACCAGTGTATGATTTTACAACAGTATCTATTCGGGCCAAGGAAATTACTAGCAGAAAGCATAACCATTGTAAAAATTGTCTGGGTTGTCAAACGGGGCCTAAGTGATGAGTTTTTGTTTAACATGCAACGTGTAGCTTGTAGGAGAAAGCATTGGCTCAGAACGTGATTGGCCTCGCTTAATGTGACGGCCCATGACTGTATGGGAGCCGGCTCAGAACGTGAGAGGATTCTAGACCGGATGTAGCTGTAACGGCAGGGGCTGCAATAATTATCTGATCGGCATGGGCCACTCGAACTGTGCTTATTAATATACTCTGCCACATACATGCAGAAATACGAGTGGCAGTGTGAATCTCAGAGGGAACGAACATCTCAGATAACATGAGCATTTGTGCTCGGGAGCATAATAGCACTTTCGATGAGGATGGCTCGCTCCCTGCGCACTGCTGCGGCAACTTTGTTGAAAAATGTGTAAGTAGTTCACAAAAATGACTAAATCTAATGAAAAGAAAGTATAAGTTTGAAAATCAATAAAAGAAAGTGCCTAAAAATAGAATAAAAACTTTTGAATTTAAGTTAAAAATGTCATTCAAACAAAAATGTGAAGGATGACTAACATGAATATATGATGTGGCAGTGTTACATGCACGGAGTAATGAAAAAATGATTGTAATTTATAAGTTAAATGCATGACTCACTTATGTGGCAGATTTTGCATGGCTTAGTGGAAGAGAATACCTAAACGCATTGCTTAGTGGGACGGTGAGGTGGACACTTTGCATATTGAGAGAATTGGGACCAACTTTTTAAGCATGTAAGATTCGGCTATTCCTTTACCGTGCAAAATATTATTATTATTATACTATTTACTTTATTAGTAGGCTATGTCATAAACATAGCCTACATGAAAACATATACTTAGATGCAATAATGTGCAACATAAAAAAATTGACTTTTAATGGGACTCTTACTTGAAGTCTAACTCTTAATGAAGAGTCAAATTTTATTCCTTCTCCTCCACGTCAACAATTATTTTGCATTGACACAATTTTGAATCAACTAACGCACACAATTGTAGACGACATAAAAGTTACACTTTTAGCAAATGATCAAATTATATTGGTTTATTAATAAAAGTATACTATATTATACAAAGTAAAACGACAACAAACGAGAAATATCCCATATAACATGAAGTCACATCAAGGTTCTTCGAAAGTGTCATCCATAACTTCACCATTTGTATTTCAAATTTCCATCACGAGTCACGTAAAAAGAAAACCCGCATGAGAGCAAATCCGCACAAGCTGAAGGAATCTTGAAGGTTTGAAGAACCGCGTGAATCACTCACCCCCAATAACCGAGAATCTAAGGTTGTTGTGTACCATGGTTGTCTAGTCGAGGACACGGTCTCAAAAGGAAAAAGCTCAAAGCATTGATCCATCATCGAACTATCGATGAAGAAGGCTTGGAGAACACAATATTGGAATGGCAAGACCCCTGACCAAAACACACCTATCACTATCATCGTCACAACCGCTGCCATTACATTTTTGAAGCATGAGACGATGATCTACATGATCAAAAGTCATCAATCAACAGGAGCAAAACACGTCATGCTCTCCAATACAGACACAACGGCCATGATGACTATAATAAAAACGTGCATTAAATATGACACCCATCCTCACGCCGAAGAGTTGTTGATAGAACCCCACACGCACACACACACAGAGAGAGAGGGGTCACTGTAAAAAGGAACTAAAATTGCTCTCATATGTCGTCTTGTGGTTTGCCTCATCTCCCGGTTTCTGAGAGGAAGCCTTGCGGCAGCTCAGTATCGGTTAAGAATTTGTGTGAAATTAGTCTCGTAGAAAACTTGTTAGTTCAAGGCATAGTCCACTATTCAAGTTGTGATCTAGTGTACCATAAAACTCTACGTGAAAGTTTAACTTCACAGTCTCCACTAAGTACCGGTATATAAACAATATTTTGGAACTAAATGATGATATGTGCCAATGAGGCTTTGTGGGGGATTGTTGGAATTTTCTAGTGGGCCTTTGGCCCAAAGTCCAACTAAAAATTCTGAAATTCTCTTGGCCCATTCATGCACACATGTGAGTGGTGTGAGTGAGACTAAAGTTTAGTACCACCCCGGAAGTTGAGTGAGACTTGCACCTCTTTATAAGGTGAGCTCTTTTACCACTTGATGAACATGAGAAGAGGAGACCTACATGCGCGCTCCTCCTCCTCGCTCACCGCGCTGCGGGTTGCGGAATTGAGCCGAGGACAGAGCTATGCACGTTGTCTATATTTTTGCTGCTCGGAAAAATTAATGAGTCATTAATTAATAATTAACAGACACGTTAATTACTGAACCTTTTCCGATTCTTTTGGATCGCGACTCGGACGTGGGATTTACTCCCACGACCTACCCGGCCCGCACTATATAGTCAGGCAGACGTTTACCCTAGCTGCCGCCACATCGTATGGTTTCACACCACCGTTCCAGATCATTGCGCCGCCACACAAGTCTTCTCCATCCCTCCTTTCGGCGTGCACCGCAAGAAGGGACAGCAGGCCTCCGGAACTCCGTCTCTCGTGATCCCGTACGGGAGAGGGGCGATCAGGTTTTTGGGGAGCGCACCTGTGCGACTGCTGGCAGCGACAACTTCATCAACAACGACTTCTTCCCCGACCTCGGCAACCTCTTCCTCAACAACATGGGCGACAACATCAACGTCGGCGGTTCTGCTCCTGCTGCACCGTATGTGATCTTGTCCTCTTTGTTTGAGATCATGCTAGAATTCTGAGTTCTAGTATATGCCCTAGATATGATATGTTCTTCTACTATGCTAGTCCGGATGATTAATTTAATCTCTATTTTTGTTGTCATGATTTATTTACTGTTTACTCGGATTAAATCTCGTAGTCATTTGCTCATATATTCAACAGGATGTAGGGCCCGTCATGGTGTGTTTGTTATTTTTGTGAACCGTATTCCCTAAAAGGAATCTAAACACCTAATTCATAGGGCATGAATCTCGAAGAAACAACCGATATTTGATCCTTTTCCGGCAAGTAACATGCACGTAGAAAATTCTCACTATATCGGATCCAAGGGGAACATAAATATATGAGGGCAAGATGCATGGAGAGTCTTGTCATTATGTTGTTTTCACAATTTTTTCAGTACGTGTATTTTTTTTGAGGGTGCGTGTATTTAGTTGAACCTAGTAATGCATGGGCTCTTACCTAGATACCCATCATGTTATTTGGTCAGTCACGGTAATTGCTCTTGGAGCCCCGACACATCTACTCCTAGATGAATAATAAATTCATCAAAAAATTTGAAACTTTTGGACACTAAAGATGCTCCAGTGTCCTATACGTGTGCAAAATTTCATGGAAAGATCACATCCGTGGTGCTCTCGAAAAAAAAAATCAGTGCTCCAAACTGTGTATTTTCAAAGTTTTTTCGAGCTCCACGTATGATCGAAGCGTTCAGCTAAACTAACAATTACTCCCTCCGTATATATAAGACGTTTTTATAGGCTAGTTTCTTGTATTTAGGTGCAGAGGTAGTAGTTCCTTGGCATGCCTCCTACATTTCCACATGGTACTTCACTAGTTCTGTTCTACATTCTTGTAGCAATAGCAACTACAACGGTGTACAGGCAACAAGATCCCAACCACTATGGCTTCTTACGTGGTATCCCCACCTTATCGGTAGGCAGACACACCTATACTTATACAGACCAAGGCATATTAGCTCCAGCTTCATTCCAGACGACCATATTTCTGAGCAACCTGCCTGCGGTTAACTGTAAAGTAGCAACACAACCTCAGTCAGCGCCATGTCCGAACCTCAACGCACCGTCCCAACCTCAACCGGTGTCTTGGATTGTGAGTGAAGCAAATTGCCGAGCATACACTTGCATTGTGTCAATTCCCGATGCGTCATATTCTCATGGATCACTATATATGCACAATGCAACGCCACTTAATGTTTGTCACGACCACCCTCCCGATCAAGCCTTCGGTTCTTCTCCATGATAGATTGAGATATTGGAGAAGTAATTGTTGTATTGATCGGGGCCTCAAGGGCTGTTTATATAGATTACAAAGCTTGGGCTCCAAGACTAGACTAATAGAGATAGAGTACAATTTGAACTACCAAATATACAAACCGAAGATATACTCTAATACCCCCCGCAGTGTCAACATCCGGTGTAACAATGTTGAGACTGGATCGAATGCCAGTGAATGCTGCAGTAGGGAGCCCCTTGGTGAAAATATCAGCAAATTGCGCAGTGGTAGGAACATGAAGCACACGGACCTCGCCAAGAGCCACTTTTTCATGAACAAAATGAATATCAATCTCGATGTGCTTGGTGCGTCGATGCTGAACAGGATTGGACGCCATGTAGACTGCAGAAATATTGTCGCAATACACAATAGTTGCACGCTCGATTGGTCGATGAAGCTCAACCAAAAGCTGACGGAGCCACACTGCCTCGGCCACAGAATGAGCAACAGACCTGTATTCAGCTTCTGCAGACGATCTCGAAACTGTAACCTGCCTTTTGGAAGACCAAGAAACAAGATTGTCACCCAAATAAACACAAAAGCCGGATGTAGATCGTCGAGTATCTGGGCAACCCGCCCAGTCTGCATCAGAATAAACTGTCAAGCTTGTTGGAGAGGAAGAATTAAGGAGAAGACCATGATCAATGGTGCCTTTGAGATACCGAAGTATTCTCTTGACATGAGAATAATGAGGAACACGAGGATCATGCATATATAAGCAGGCTTGTTGAACAGAATAAGATATATCAGGGCGAGTGAGGGTGGCATACTGGAGAGCACCAGTGATACTGCGATATAGAGTAGGATCAGAAAAGGGTTCACCATCGGCCGACAACTTAGTACCAACGTCGACCGGCGTACGACAAGGTTGACAGTCAGTCATCCCTGCACGAGAGAGTAAATCAAGAATGTACTGACGTTGAGATAGAAAGAGTGTAGATGAAGTGCGGGAAACAGTGATCCCAAGAAAGTGATGAAGAGGACCGAGATCAGTCATGGAAAATTCACGATTAAGAGAAGATATAATGTGTTGTAAAAAGGAATCAGAAGAGGCAGTGAGAATTATGTCATCAACATATAAGAGAAGATATGCAGTATGAGAGGAGGAATGAAAAATGAAGAGAGATGAATCAGATTTAGACGCGGTAAAACCTATTGTGTGAATAAAGGTGGTGAAGCAATGAAACCAAGCACGAGGTGCTTGTTTAAGACCGTACAGAGATTTGTGAAGAAGACAAACAAAATCAGGAGAAGAGGAATTCTCAAAACCCGAAGGTTGTTGACAATAGACAGTTTCATTGAGAGTGCCATGGAGAAAAGCATTTTTAACATCAAGTTGATGAATAGGCCAAGAAGAGGAAACAACAAGACTAAGAACAACACGAATAGTGCTTGGTTTAACAACAAGAGAAAAAGTCTCATCAAAGTCAATACCATGCTGCTGGGAGAAACCACGACACACCCAACGAGCTTTGTAACGAGCGAGAGTGCCATCGGAATGAAATTTATGACGAAAAACCCATTTGCCAGAAACAATGTTAACACCAGAAGGTTTGGGAACAAGAATCCATGTATTATTTTGCTGAAGAGCTTCAAATTCATCACGCATAGCGGAAAGCCAGAGAGGGTCAAGAAGAGCTCGCTTATAACTGGTTGGAATAGGAGAGATGGTTGGGGTGGCGGAAGATTGAGACGTTTGGTGGGGAGAAGAAATCATCGTTTTCCACGGGTGCACATGACATGATCATTGGTGAGCGGTGGTATAAGAACGGCATTGGGTGGCAGTGGGTTTTCGGTTAAAGAAGACGGTGAGGAAGAAGAATCAGAGGTGGTGGGTGTTGAGGTGGTTGCCGTGGTAGGATGTGGTGAGGGAAAGACGGATGGGGTAGAGGATGCAGTTGCGGGAGAGGTGGGGGACGGGGCAGGAGGGTGGCTGACGGTGGGCGATTCCGGCAGAGAGACGGAACAAGATTCCATGGCAGCAGAGATGACTGAAGGACGAACTAGGGAAGGGGTTTTGGTGGTGGCGGATTGTGGTGGAATTGGTTTTGTGGTTGTAGTGACAGAAAAAGGAAAAGTATTTTCATCGAATGTGACATGACGAGAGAGAATGATACGACCAGAAGATGGATCGAAACAACGATATCCTTTGTGATCATCAGAAAGACCAAGGTGAATGCAAGGTAGTGAGCGTGGTTCTAGTTTGTTGGAGGCGGTAGAGGCAATGTTGGGAAAGCATAGACAGCCAAAAACACGCAGAAAAGAATAGTCAGGGTGGGAGAGAAAAAGAGATTGGAAAGGCGAATAAAGAGGGCAAGTTTTAGTTGGTCGAATATTAAGAAGTAGTGTGGCGGTGCGAAGGGCTTCAACCCAAAAACGGGAAGGAAGAGAAGCTTGTAAAAGCAATGTGCGAAGAACATCATTAATAGAGCGAAGACAGCGTTCAGCTTTACCATTTTGAGAAGATGTATAAGGGCATGAAAAACGAAGAAGGATGCCTTGAGAGAGAAAGAAGGTGCGGTTTTGGGTGTTATCAAATTCACGACCGTTATCACATTGAATAAATCGAATTGGCAAGCCAAAGTGTGTGATTACATATTGTCGAAAGTTGAGAAAGATTGCAGGTACTTCAGATTTAGCGCGAAGAGGAAAGGTCCAAGTATAGTGAGAATAATCATCCAGGATCACAAGATAATATTTATAACCAGAAACACTAGGGACTGGAGAGGTCCATAAATCACAGTGAAGTAACTCAAAAGGAAAAGTACTAATGGTAGTAGAGGTTCTAAAAGGTAATCTAACATGTTTGCCACATTGACATGCATTACAGAGAGAGGGATTATGAGGACTGCTAGAACTAGGGATACAAAATTCTTGGAGTAAAGACGTCAAAGTGTTTTTGCTGGGGTGACCGAGACGACGATGCCATAGATCAACAGAGGTGAGCATGGCACGAGAGGTGGATGTGGGCGCTCCATGAAGAGGATAAAGATTGCCCGTGCTATTGTACCGAGCGAGTGTTGGGGAACGTAGCAGAAATTCAAAATTTTCTTACGCGTATCACCAAGATCTATCTATGGAGAGACCAGCAACGAGTAGAAAGGGGAGTGCATCTACATACCCTTTTAGATCGCTAAGCGGAAGCGTTCAAGTGAACGGGGTTGATGGAGTCGTACTCGTCGTGACTCAGATCACCGATGATCAAGTGCCGAACGGACGGCACCTCCGCGTTCAACACACGTACAGCCCGGTGACGTCCCCCACGCCTTGATCCAGCAAGGAGAGAGGGAGAGGTTGAGGAAGACTCCATCCAGCAGCAGCACAACGGCGTGGTGGTGATGGAGGAGCATGGCAATCCTGCAGGGCTTCGCCAAGCACCTACGGGAGAGGAGGAGGTGTCACGGGAGGGAGGGAGGCGCCAAGGGCTCAGGTATGGATGCCCTCCCTCCCCTCCACTATATATAGGGGCAGGGGAGAAGGGGGAGGCGCAGCCTTGCCCCCTACTCCAAGAAAGGGGTGCGGCTAAGGAGGGGGGAGGAGTCCATCCTCCCCAAGGCACCTCGGAGGTGCCTTCCCCCTTTAGGACTCTCCCCTTTTTCCTTTATCTTAGTGCATGGGCCTCTAGCGGCTGGTGCCCTTGGCCCATGTAGGCCAAGGCGCACCCCCTACAGCCCATGTGCCCCCCCGGGGCAGGTGGCCCCACCCGGTGGGCCCCCGGGACCCTTCCGGTGGTCCCGGTACAATACCGATGACCCCGAAACTTGTCCCGATGGCCGAAACAGGACTTCCTATATATAAATCTTTACCTCCGGACCATTCCGGAACTCCTCGTGACGTCCAGGATCTCATCCGGGACTCCGAACAACATTCGGTAACCACATACAAGCTTCCTTTATAACCCTAGCGTCATCGAACCTTAAGTGTGTAGACCCTACGGGTTCGGGAGACATGCAGACATGACCGAGACGTTCTCCGGTCAATAACCAACAGCGGGATCTGGATACCCATGTTGGCTCCCACATGTTCCACGATGATCTCATCGGATGAACCACGATGTCAAGGACTCAATCGACCCCGTATACAATTCCCTTTGTCTAGCGGTATTTTACTTGCCCGAGATTCGATCGTCGGTATACCGATACCTTGTTCAACCTCGTTACCGGCAAGTCACTTTACTCGTTCCGTAACACATCATCCCGTGATCAACTCCTTGGTCACATTGCGCATATGATGATGTCCTACCGAGTGGGCCCAGAGATACCTCTCCGTTTACACGGAGTGACAAATCCCAGTCTCGATCCGCATAAAACAATAAATACTTTCGGAGATACCTGTAGTGTACCTTTATAGTCACCCAGTTACGTTGTGACGTTTGATACACCCAAGGCACTCCTACGGTATCCAGGAGTTACACGATCTCATGGTCAAAGGAAGAGATACTTGACATTGGCAAAGCTCTAGCAAACGAACTACACGATCTTTGTGCTAAGCTTAGGATTGGGTCTTGTCCATCACATCATTCTCCTAATGATGTGATCCCGTTATCAACGACATCCAATGTCCATAGCCAGGAAACCATGACTATCTGTTGATCACAACGAGCTAGTCAACTAGAGGCTCACTAGGGACATATTGTGGTCTATGTATTCACACGTGTATTACGATTTCCGGATAATACATTTATAGCATGAATAAAAGACAATTATCATGAACAAGGAAATATAATAATAATACTTTTATTATTGCCTCTAGGGCATATTTCCAACAGTCTCCCACTTGCACTAGAGTCAATAATCCAGTTCACATCGCCATGTGATTAACACTCACAGGTCACATCGCCATGTGACTAATACCCAAGAGTTTACTAGAGTCAGTAGTCTAGTTCACATCACAATGTGATTAACACTCAATGAGTTTTATGTTTGATCATGTTGCTTGTGAGAGAGGTTTTAGTCAACGGGTCTGAACCTTTCAGATCCGTGTGTGCTTTACAAATCTCTATGTCATCTCCTAGATGCAGCTACCACGCTCTATTTGGAGCTAATCCAAATAACTGTTCTACTTGGAGCTATTCTAAATTGTTGCTCCATTATATGTATCCGGTCTCTCTACTCAGAGCTATCCGGATAGGTGTCAAGCTTGCATCGTCGTAACCTTTACGACGAACTCTTTTACCACCTCCATAATCGAGAAAATTCCTTAGTCCACTAGTTACTAAGGATAACTTTGACCGCTGTCCTGTGAGCCATTCTTGGATCACTCTTGTACCCCTTGACTGACTCATGGCAAGGCACACTTCAGGTGCGGTACACAGCATAGCATACTGAAGAGCCTACGTCTTAAGCATAGGGGACGACCTTCGTCCTTTCTCTCTATTCTGCCGTGGTCGAGCTTTAAGTCTTAACTTCGTACCTTACAACTCAGGCAAGAACTTCTTCTTTGACTGATCCATCTTGAACACCTTCAAGATCATGTCAAGGTATATGCTCATTTTGAAAGTATTATTAAGCATTTTGATCTATCCTTATAGATCTCGATGCTCAATGTTCAAGTAGTTTAATCCAGGTTTTCCATTGAAAAACACCTTTCAAATAACCCTATATGCTTTCTAGAAATTCTACATCATTTCTGATCATCAATATGTCAACAACATATACTCATCAGAAATTCTATAGTGCTCCCACTCACTTCTTTGGAAATACAAGTTTCTTATAAACTTTGTATAAATCCAAAATCTTTGATCATCTCATCAAAGCATTCATTCCAACTCCGAGATGCTTACTCCAGTCCTTAAAAGGATCGCTGGAGCTAGCATACCTTTTAGCATCCTTAGGATCGACAAAAACTTTTCTGATTGTATTGCATACAACCTTTCCTTACGAAAACTAGTAAGGAAACTTGTCTTGACATCCATCTGCCAGATTTCATAAATGCAGCTAATGCTAACATGATTCCGACGGACTTTAAGCATCGCTACGAGTGAGAAAATCTCATCGTAGTCAACTCCTTGAACTTGTCGGAAAACACTTCGCCACAAGTCGAGCTTCATAGATGGTGACATTACCATCCACGTCCGTCTTCTTCTTAAAGGATCCATTTATCTGAATGGATTGCCGATCATCGGGCAAGTCCACCAAAGTCCATGGATCCGTTCTCGGATTTCATGGCCTCGAGCCATTTATCGGAATCCGGGCCCACCATCGCTTCTCCATAGCTCGTAGGTTCATTGTTGTCTAGCAACATGACCTTCAAGACAGGATTACGTACCACTCTGAAGTAGTACGCATCCTTGTCATCCCACGAGGTTTGGTAGTGACTTGATCCGAAGTTTTTATGATCAATATCATAAGCTTCCACTTCAATTGGTGTAGGTGCCACAGGAACAACTTCCTGTGCCCTGCCACACACTAGTTGAAGAGACGGTTCAATAACCTTATCAAGTCTCCACCATCCTCCCACTCAACTATTTCGAGAGAAACTTTTCCTCGAGAAAGGACCCGATTCTAGAAACAATCCATATTGCTTTCGGATCTGAATTAGGAGGTATACCCAACTGTTTTGGGTGTCCTATGAAGATGCATTTTATCCGCTTTGGGTTCGAGCTTAATCCTGAAACTTTTTCACATAAGCGTCGCAGCCCCAAACTTTTAAGAAACGACAACTTAGGTTTCTCTAAACCATAATTCATACGGTGTCATCTCAACGGAATTACGTGGTGCCCTATTTAAAGTGAATGTGGTTGTCTCTAATGCCTAACCCATGGACGATAGTGGTAATTCGATAAGAGACATCATGGTACGCACCATATCCAATAGGGTGCAACTATGATGTTCGGACACACCATCACACTATGGTGTTCCAGGCGGTATTAATTGTGAAACATTTTCCACAATGTCTTAATTGTGTGTCAAAACTCGTAACTCAGATATTCATCTCTATGATCGTATCATAGACATTTTATCCTCTTGTCACAATGATCTTCTACTTCACTCTGAAATTACTTGAACCATTCAATAATTCAGACTTGTGTTTCATCAAGTAAATATTCTCAACATCTACTCGAATCATCTGTGAAGTAAGAACATAACGATATTCACTGCATGCCTCAGCACTCATTCGACTGCACACATCAAAATGTGTTACTTCCAACAAGTTGCTATCTTGTTCCATCTTATTGAAAATGAGGCTTTTCAGTCATCTTGCCCATGTGGTATGATTTGCATATCTCAAGTGATTCAAATCAAGTGAGTCCGAACGATCCATTTGCATGGAGTTTCTTCATGCATATACACCAATAGACATGGTTCGCATGTCTCAAACTTTTCAAAACCGAGTGAGTCCAAAGATCCATCAACATGGAGCTTCTTCATGCGTTTTATACCAATATGACTTACACAGCAGTGCCACAAGTAAGTGGTACTATCATTACTATCTTATATCTTTTGGCATGAAAATGTGTATCACTACGATCGAGATTCAATGAACCATTCATTTTAGGTGCAAGACCATTGAAGGCATTATTCAAATAAATAGTGTAACCATTATTCTCTTTAAATGAATAACCGTATTGCGATAGACATAATCCAATCATGTCTATGCTCAACGCAAACACCAAATCTCGATGGTAGAGGGAGCGTGCGATGCTTGATCATATCAACATTGGAAACACTTCCAACACATATCGTCAGCTCACCTTTAGCTAGTCTCCGTTTATGCCGTAGCTTTTATTTCGAGTTACTAACACTTAGCAACCGAACCGGTATCTTATACCCTGATGCTACTAGGAGTACTAGTAAAGTACACATTAACATAATGTATATCCAATATACTTCTATCGACCTTGCCAGCCTTCTCATCTACCAAGTATCTAGGGTAATCCTGCTCCAGTGGTTGTTCCCCTTATTACAGAAACACTTAGTCTCGGGTTTGGGTTCAACCTCGGGTTTCTTCATTGGTGCAGCAGCTGATTTGCCGTTTCATGAAGTATCCCTTCTTTCCCTTGCCCTTCTTGAAACTAGTGGTTTCATCAACCATCAACAATTGATGCTCCTTCTTGATTTCTACTTTCGCGATGTCAAACAACGCGAATACCTCAAGGATCATCATCTCTATCCTTGATATGTTATAGTTCATCACGAAGCTCTAGCAGCTTGGTGGCAATGACTTTGGGGAAACATCACTATCTCATCTGGAAGATCAACTCCCACTCGATTCAAGTGATTGTTGCACTCAGACAATCTGAGCACAAGCTCAACGATTGAGCTTTTCTCCCTTAGTTTGCAGGCTAAGAAAATCGTCGGAGGTCTCATACCTCTTGACGTGGGCACGAGCCTGAAATCCCAATTTCAGCCCTCGAAACATCTCATATGTTCCGTGACGTTTCGAAAACGTCTTTGGTGCCTCTACTTAAACCATTTAACTGAACTATCACGTAGTTATCAAAACGTGTATGTTCGATGTTCGAAACATCCACAAACGACGTTGGGGTTCAGCACACTGAGCGGTGCATTAAGGACATAAGCTTTCTACTGATCGCATAATCGCTACTATCAACTTTCAACTATATTTTCTCTAGGAACATATCTAAAACAGTAGAACTATAGCGTGAGCTACGACATAATTTGCAAAAGGTCTTTTGACTATGTTCAGGATAAATAAGTTCATCTTATGAACTCCCACTCAGATAGACATCCCTCTGGTCATCTAAGTGATCACATGATCCGAGTCAACTAGGCCGTGTCCGATCATCACGTGAGACGGACTAGTTAACGTCGGTGAACATCTTCATGTTGATCGTATCTACTATATGACTCATGCTCGACCTTTCGGTCTCCGTGTTCCGAGGCCATGTCTGCACATGCTAGGCTCGTCAAGTTAACCCTAAGTGTTTTCGCTGTGTAAAACTGTCTTACACCCGTTGTATGTGAACGTAAGAATCCATCACACCCGATCATCACGTGGTGCTTAGAAGCGACGAACTGTAGCAACGGTGCACAGTTAGGGGAGAACACTTCTTGAAATTTTGTAAGGGATCATCTTATTTACTACCGTCGTCCTAAGTAAACAAGATGCATAAACATGATAAACATCACATGCAATCAAATAGTGACATGATATGGCCAATATCATTTTGCTCCTTTTGATCTTCATCTTCGGGGCTCCATGATCATCTTGTCACCGGCATGACACCATGATCTCCATCATCATGATCTCCATCATCGTGTCTTCATGAAGTTGTCACGCCAACGACTACTTCTACTTCTATGGCTAACGCGTTTAGCAATAAAGTAAAGTAAGTTACATGGCGTTCTTCAATGACACGCAGGTCATACAAAAAATAAAGACAACTCCTATGGCTCCTGCCGGTTGTCATACTCATCGACATGCAAGTCGTGATTCCTATTACAAGAACATGATCAATCTCATACATCACATATATCATTCATCACATCCTTTTGGCCATATCACATCACATAGCATACCCTGCAAAAACAAGTTAGACGTCCTCTAATTGTTGTTGCATGTTTTACGTGGCTGCTATGGGTTTCTAGCAAGAACGTTTCTTACCTACGCAAGACCACAACGTGATATGCCAATTGCTATTTACCCTTCATAAGGACCCTTTTCACCGAATCCGTTCCGACTAAAGTGGGAGAGACTGGCACCCGCTAGCCACCTTATGCACAAGTGCATGTCAATCGGTGGAACCTGTCTCACGTAAGAGTACGTGTAAGGTTGGTCCGGGCCGCTTCATCCCACAATACCGTCGAAACAAGATTGGACTAGTAACGGTAAGCATATTGAACAACATCAACGCCCACAACTACTTTGTGTTCTACTCGTGCAAAGAATCTACGCAATAGACCTAGCTCATGATGCCACTGTTGGGGAACGTAGCAGAAATTCAAAATTTTCTTACGCGTATCACCAAGATCTATCTATGGAGAGACCAGCAACGAGTAGAAAGGGGAGTGCATCTACATACCCTTGTAGATCGCTAAGCGGAAGCGTTCAAGTGAACGGGGTTGATGGAGTCGTACTCGTCGTGATTCAGATCACCGATGATCAAGTGCCGAACGGACGACACCTCCGCGTTCAACACACGTACAGCCCGGTGACGTCCCCCACGCCTTGATCCAGCAAGGAGAGAGGGAGAGGTTGAGGAAGACTCCATCCAGCAGCAGCACAACGGCGTGGTGGTGATGGAGGAGCATGGCAATCCTGCAGGGCTTCGCCAAGCACCTACGGGAGAGGAGGAGGTGTCACGGGAGGGAGGGAGGCGCCAAGGGCTCAGGTATGGATGCCCTCCCTCCCCTCCACTATATATAGGGGCAGGGGAGAAGGGGGAGGCGCAGCCTTGCCCCCTACTCCAAGAAAGGGGTGCGGCTAAGGAGGGGGGAGGAGTCCATCCTCCCCAAGGCACCTCGGAGGTGCCTTCCCCCTTTAGGACTCTCCCCTTTTTCCTTTATCTTAGCGCATGGGCCTCTAGGGGCTGGTGCCCTTGGCCCATGTAGGCCAAGGCGCACCCCCTACAGCCCATGTGCCCCCCGGGGCAGGTGGCCCCACCCGGTGGGCCCCCGGGACCCTTCCGGTGGTCCCGGTACAATACCGATGACCCCGAAACTTGTCCCGATGGCCGAAACATGACTTCCTATATATAAATCCTTACCTCCGGACCATTCCGGAACTCCTCGTGACGTCCGGGATCTCATCCGGGACTCCGAACAACATTCGGTAACCACATACAAGCTTCCTTTATAACCCTAGCGTCATCGAACCTTAAGTGTGTAGACCCTACGGGTTCGGGAGACATGCAGACATGACCGAGACGTTCTCCGGTCAATAACCAACAGCGGGATCTGGATACCCATGTTGGCTCCCACATGTTCCACGATGATCTCATCGGATGAACCACGATGTCAAGGACTCAATCGATCCCGTATACAATTCCCTTTGTCTAGCGGTATTTTACTTGCCCGAGATTCGATCGTCGGTATACCGATACCTTGTTCAACCTCGTTACCGGCAAGTCACTTTACTCGTTCCGTAACACATCATCCCGTGATCAACTCCTTGGTCACATTGCGCATATGATGATGTCCTACCGAGTGGGCCCAGAGATACCTCTCCGTTTACACGGAGTGACAAATCCCAGTCTCGATCCGCATAAAACAATAGATACTTTCGGAGATACCTGTAGTGTACCTTTATAGTCACCCAGTTACGTTGTGACGTTTGATACACCCAAGGCACTCCTATGGTATCCAGGAGTTACACGATCTCATGGTCAAAGGAAGAGATACTTGACATTGGCAAAGCTCTAGCAAACGAACTACACGATCTTTGTGCTAAGCTTAGGATTGGGTCTTGTCCATCACATCATTCTCCTAATGATGTGATCCCGTTATCAACGACATCCAATGTCCATAGCCAGGAAACCATGACTATCTGTTGATCACAACGAGCTAGTCAACTAGAGGCTCACTAGGGACATATTGTGGTCTATGTATTCACACGTGTATTACGATTTCCGGATAATACAGTTATAGCATGAATAAAAGACAATTATCATGAACAAGGAAATATAATAATAATACTTTTATTATTGCCTCTAGGGCATATTTCCAACAGCGAGGACCGCCCCCGTTGTCAGATCTTTCACAGACAAACCAAAAGGGTCAAAGGCCAGGATAACTTTGTTGTCAATGCAAAATTGTCTAACAGAGATAAGATTTTTGATGATGGAAGGAACCACAAGAATATTGCGTAGAAGAAAATTGGCATGAGAGGAAGGGATGTAAGAGTGACCAGTGCATGAAACAGGGATGGTGGAGCCATCGCCAATGGTGATAGTGGAAAAAGCAGAAGGAAAACAAGCTGACAATAAATTCATATTTGAAGACATATGCATTGATGCACCAGAATCGAAAATCCAATCCGTACCTGCGTCGTTGAGGACAAAATTGTTCATGGCGTTGATGAAGGCGGCTTGGTCCCAAGCCGGCTGTTGGGGAGGAGCAGAGGGGCCAGGAGCTTGCATGTTGACGTAGGGGATAGCGGATGGGTAGTATGCGATTGGGGCCTGCATGTTGCCGTAGAAGGCCAGCATGGTGTTGTAGGGCGACGGTGGTCCTGGCGTGCTGGTAGGCGGAGTAGGAGTGGCGGTGTAGACGTGCGCCGGCGGCCTGGGTCCAAGGAGTCCCGGAGAGCCTGTGGCTGGACGAAGACCGGGGCTCCACGTGCCCGTGTACGCAGGAGGAGCACCATACGGCGAGGGGGCCGACCATGGCATCGACCAAGCCTGGACGAGGCCAGTCCAAGGATCATGCTGAGGAGGCCATGGCGACGGAGCTGGTGGCGCGGGAGCGGTGGATGACGAGGCTGGTGCAGGTCCGGCAGGAGGAGATGCAGGAGGCCGGTAGACGGGATTCTTGCCCTTGTAGTTGTGGATGCCGAGGTCTAATGAGATTGGTATGAAGGGAGAGACGTCGGCAATGGTGTCGGCTAGGGAGAACATAGGGTTTGGAGGGGGAGGTGTTTGAGTAGTTGTAGAGGTGGAGGTAGGGGGTGGGGCACCGGCGGCGCGGAAGTCGGCCATGGAGAAGAGGGGCTGAATCGGCCGGGGCGGCGGCGCAGGTGGCGGAGCCATACCAGGTGCGGAAAACCTAGGCGTCAGATACCATGATAGATTGAGATATTGGAGAAGTAATTGTTGTATTGATCGGGGCCTCAAGGGCTGTTTATATAGATTACAAAGCTTGGGCTCCAAGACTAGACTAATAGAGATAGAGTACAATTTGAACTACCAAATATATAAACCGAAGATATACTCTAATACTCCATATATTCAGTCACATCCAATGATTCGTCGTGTTTGGATGAAATTGAGAAAACTACTAGTCTTTTGGTCAATAGCTTCTGACATATATAGGAACACGGTTCAACCACTCAATGGCCTTAGAGTTGAATGCATTATTCCCTCAAAAAAAGAGTTGAATGCATTATCAACCATATGACTGTGTTTTTTTATCTTGTGAAAGGTAAATCTCTTTGCTGTACTACCACAGAATAGTTTCAAGTATTGGACTTCTCTACTCTGTTGGAGGCAGTAAAATAAATACCCCACACTTACATCCGCAATAGCCCAAGTGTCCAGCCGACGTTCTTGCCATCACTCCTTCCTAAGAAAATGAAGGAGTTCACATATACTCCCTCCGTTCCGAATTACTTGTCGCACGTATGGATGTATCTAGATGTATTTTAGTTTTAGATACATCAATTTCAGCGACGAGTAATTTGGAACGGAGGGAGTACATACACTCAATTTGCTCGAACTCAGCACTCAGCAAGGTTGTGTTCTCCAAGTCATGTTGCCTCGTTTAGATACAGAGGACGCACACTGAAATACGTTGGGCCTCTGAACGACCTTGGCTCAAATTGACACAGCACAAACAGAACTAGAATATCTTCACCGTGTAAGAAAAATAGCAGCATAATCAGATCACCTTGGCTACACAACAAGCAAGTAGCATAAACAGTTCCATTCATGCCACATGGAGCAGGCATACAACAAGATCACAATCACTCTCACAGTCATAATTAATTACTGAGAAACTAATTGTCTGTTACCCTGTCCGACAGATGCACCGATCATGGTCCGACCAAGCCACACAAGATAAACTCCACGTTAATTTTAAATGACCATATTAAGGACAGACATAGTCACAAGCACTCTATTGGCGATCAAACTGACCAGTTGCAGCATAATCTCAATCAGCACCATCTCCAGCCCTCCATACACCAGCATGACCTCCAACATCCACGGCATCATCACTTCTCTCATCATGACAGCTATCTATCAGCTCCTCACCTTGTTCCTGAGTACCTGCCCAACATATGCATACTCAGATCATAGATATTCAGCAGCATACCAGCAAAGTAATCCTTAGGCTATACCATTAGGCAACACTTGGTAAATTGCTTACAAAAGCAGCACGAGAAGAAGCAAATACCAGGAATAAAGAAACTACATGATATACATGAAGATCGGAGAGTCAACCTTCAGGAACTACCTCTAACTCATAGTCGTCCCATAGTCCCCTAGATATCAATACCGACAACAATGGAACTTAAGATATGTATACAGCAGCAAACACTCGGCTTATGCTAATTCTCATTCTCATTCGCATTACAAGTTGGAATACATCGAGACAAGACTCGGAAACAAAAGGAGGTGAATCATAAAAGAACCTGAGAGCCAAAAAAGAAATGGTAGCTTCGTCTTGCAGGAAGTGAAATTTTACCATATAACACTTTGCCCCCGTGCTTACCAACATCACTTTCCCTCCTGCTCTTACATCCATCAAAAGAAATATGGACGAGACAAGTCCCACTTGACTGAAATAAAAGTTTCTAAGATGAAACAAACCAAACGTGAACAGGTAGCAGTGTTCCTTATGATCTCAAAATGCCTCCAAAATGCTACTCATACTGTGCACAAACCTTTTTTTAGTTCTCTCATCACCTTAAAGTGGCAATTATAACGGACTAACAAATAAACCACAATTATGTTTCTGAGCATCACTAGCTTGGCACAACACAGAAGAGGGGACAAACAAGAATTACAATCAGAGTAGCGAACTATCAATCAAACTGACAACCTGTGTGAAAACTACTCTCTCCGTTCACAAATATAAGATGTTCTAATTTTTTCCTGAATCGGATGTATATAGACAAGTTTTAGTGTGTTTTCTCACTCATTTTAGTCCATATGTAGTCCAAATTGAAATATCCAAAACATCTTAATATTTGTGAATGGAGGGAGTATATAGGAAGGAAATAACTAGGTTGAAACAGAAAGGTGATACTGCTGGAGTTGACAACAATGGTGGAGAGTTGTTATATGCCCACCGGCAAAGCATGTTAAGCTCTGAACCAAACAGCCTCTCAAGCTGGAATGTCTTGACATCCAGAGAGTGGTTTGCTACACCCGGGTGCATTGCACCCATGATAAACAGTAAAATCCAAAAAATAGTAAATAAACTCAAAAAAAACTAAAACTTTGTGGCTTCGATCATGACCAAATATTTTAGGTTCTTGCAAAATTTGTTGGCCAAATGATGTCCGAGGAGCTCCATAGAAAACATAACAAAATTAGTGCTCAACCTTTTGCGCACTGTTGAGCAGAAATTTTGTTTTGTTTGCGTGGATCTCATCGGATGTTACCTGGCCACCAATTATTTTTGACAAAGCAGAAACAAAACTGAAAGTGACTTCTCTGTGTAAACAAAGAGTAGTAAAGAGAGATCTTTACTGCTCCTCAATTTGCTAATAACTGACTAGTTCCTGTCATTCCAATGACTCACAATAGCAGCTACAGTGATGGGCAGACATATATACAGCAAGATCAGAAGCAATCTGATTCTTACATGGTCCAATTAACCAACTGATTGTGCCAGAAATTAGAGGTCATTACTGCTCTTGCTACCTTATCTGACAACGCACAATCATTGTCAAATCAAGCCACGCAAGATAAACTCAATGTTAATTCTAGATGGCATAACATTACAGACAAGAAAGAGCCACACATACCCTATTGATGACCAAACTGTGGTCAACTGTCCAGTCATAGCACAACGTCAATCAGAACCATCTCCAGTCCTCGATACATCGGCAGGACTTCCAACATTTGCCTCATTAACATTGCTCTCGTACTGAGGGCTATCTATGGGCTCTTCTTCAGCTTGTGGCGTCTCCACACCTTGTTCCTGAGTACCTGCCCAATATATGCATACTCGGATCGTAAATATTCAGCAGCTTGCGATCAAAACAATCAATAGATCTTGCCGTCGGGCAACACTTCATAAATTGCTTACTAAAAAGTACACAGGAAGCAGCATAAAGTGCCAGGGGCTAAAAGAAAACAGACGCAATACATAGAGATTGGAGAGTCAACCTTCAGGACTATTTCTAGCCATAGTCACGTAGGTATAATATTAACTTCAATGGAATTTGAGATATATAACAACAAATGCTCGCTTTATGGTGTTGAATGCTCATTGCCATTTGCAATACAAGTTGGAATACTTAGCCAGAAAAGGCATGTAAACATAAAGAGATAAATGACATAAATCATAAAGGTGGACAAGATAAGTCTGGGATAAGGTGAAACAAACAAAAGGTGAACTGTGGTAGAAAGTGTTCTTTGAACTTCTATGCCTTCTGCATTAGTTTGGCCATAAAAACAAAAATATTTGTCGCCATCTAGTGTTTCTTACGATTTCTAGGTGCTTCCAAAATGCTAGTCGTACTGTCCACAAGCCTTTCTTTTACTTCTGTGATCACCTTAGAGTGGGAATTACAAAATACTAACAAATAAACCAAAATTGTGTTCCTGAGCTTTATTAGCTTGGTCACAACACAGAAGAGGTGACAACTACTAAACGACTAGAATTACTGAGCACAGTAGTGAACTATAAAGCCACAGACAACCCATGTGATAATTATGATGAGAAGGTAATAACTAGGATGCAACAGAAAGGTTACCACTTGATACTATTGGAGTCGACAAGAATGGTGGAAAGTTGTAATATGCCCGTGGGTAAAGCATGCCATAATATTTGCAGGCAAACACCATCTGAAGCTGGAATGTCTTGACGTCCATTGAGAAAAGGCCGGCAACAAGCGATGGGCTTCCCCGATGGTATAGGAACAATTTCCTCCCTGTTGAATGCTTGTTTAGAGAGTACTGAGAAGAATCCAGTGAGATTGTCTTCTCCAACTGCCAGTGGCTGGAACTTCCACCGTTGTTTCTCTTAATGAAATAACTGAGGTCATATGTCTTATGTGGTAGCACAAACATCCCAATGATGCCCTCCCCTGCCTCCACAATGGCTATGTGCACATAAGAAGAACCTCCGGCTCTGGCTTCAGGCGGGAGGTCTAAGAGTGAGAACACCATCCTCTGGGTGTCAAGCACCTGTAACTTCTGATTTCTCTCTGTCAACCCATACAAGCAGCCATACGCACACTGGAGCCAGTATGAGTTAGGTGATCGCACTATTGATGGAGGAGTGGCTCGCCATTGTCCGGTGCTGGAAGAGAAGACCAAGGCGACCTGCTTATGTTGGTTGACTGCCACATATATCACTCTGAAAAATGTTTCGTCCGAAGCATCCTCATCGCCGCCCATGAGGAAGATATGTGAGTTGTCCACTGAAGGAAGCCACTGGTTGACATCAGGGATTGGGGGAAGCAGGATGTGCCGCCGGTGCAAGGGATCACATACCACAAACTCCGTGAAGACGCCGCGCCTGCCAAGTAGGACGCGGCCGTCGCGGATGTCTTGAATGGCCCAGTCGCTGGCTGGGGCAGGGAGGAAGGATAAGCTGAAGTCGGCGAAGGCTTCTGCTGCCGAAGTGAAGGGGTGAGGCGGCTCGGCGGGGTGGAAGACTCCGTTCAGGTCGAGGAAGCCCAGGAGGGGCGGGGCGTGGATCTTGCGGTACCTCCGGAGGAAGGGGCGGTCGGTGACGACGCCGCGGAAGGAGACGCAGGCGGCGGAGGTACGGACGAGGTCGGCGGGGGTGGGCAGGCGGAGGAAGATTTCAGGCAGGAGCTCGTCGGGGATCGGCAGCGAGGCCATCTCCTGGGGCCCATGGCTCTCGAGGATGGCAATCTCCGTCGCGTCGCCGCCCATCCCGCCGCCGGTGAGAAACCCTAGTCTGGTACGGAGGGAGTGTGGTGTCGTGTGAGGGATTTGGGGAAGAAGAATCGAGGAGAGCGCTCATGACTGGGATTTGTACATTTCTTTGATTTTCATTTAATCTTGCAATGTGGCATGAATTGGATGACTTAACAGTTTTGTGCAGTTTAGTACTAACATGCCTGTGTGGTGAACTAACTACCTTGGGAAGCAACAAATATATGCCCCCAATCACGCTGCCTATGTGAACAAATTCTAAAACTTTCTTGTTGTATGGTGACTGTCAATCCGCGACACAAAAATCAAAATTAAATTACTCTGTAATTAATGGTTTACAAAAAAATTTATCACCTCAATACAAAATTCAGTGTCATCGTTTGGCTCCGGTGGTTTTATATGAATTCCGATATGTTTAGGCCTAGAAGAAACAGAGAGCATGGTATATCTCCGGCGTTGGTTGGCAGGTGCACGCCGGTCGACCGACCGGCGAGGAGTGCGATATCTAGCTCTCATTGGCTCAAATAACAGATTGACAAGAACATGTAGGCTTGTAAGTATACCATCTATCTATACCGTAAGCATCTGCTGATATCTAAACTATACTAGTAATTCAGTAAGCTTCTGTGACGGTTTGCGTGTTTGCAAGTACATACATCAACGTTGCCAGCCAGGAACCAAAGTCACAAAATCAAAGGAAAATAAAAAAAGAAAAGCATTTTCTCAGCAACAAGTATGCACAGTAATCCAGAAGAGGCAAGAGAGCGTTGACAGCTGAGCCATGTTGTATTGCATGCCATGTCGGAGATGCGTTCCCTGCAAAAACAGTGTCCTCAAGGGAACCATTATGGGTAGTATTTTGCTTTTAGCACTTGGAGCCTAGCGAAACTGGGTTGGTAAGTAGACGCCAAGCTTGTCTCGCTAGGAGGGCTTGGTTGAATAAGCGGAAGTCACGGAAGCTCAATCCACCCTTTCCTTTTGGCTCAATAATTTTATCACATGCCAACCAATGAGTTTTCCTCTGTCCTTGCTTTGATCCCCACCAGAAATTCCTCACAAGTTGTGTGAGATTATCACAAACAGAGCAAGGTAATTTAAACACCCCCATCATATAGGTAGGTATAGCTTGTAGGACAGATTTTACCAAAGTTTCCTTCCCTGCCTGGGACAAAATGCCCCCCCCCCCCCCCCATAGCATGATCCACTTAGTCAGACTAGCCTGCAACATTTGAAATTTCCCTTTGTTCATGGGTCCATCTAGTGCGGGTAATCCGTGATATTTACCTTCAAAATTTGCAGTTCGAACTTGCAACACTTGTTTGACCCCAGACTGTGCCGCCGTAGGACAGTTGTCACCAAGCTGGATTGAACACTTTTGTGGATTTATAAGTTGGCCGTAGCCCATGCGTATCTGTGTATAATGTCCTTCACATAATTGGCCTGCTCAACATTAGCTTTGAAGAACAATAGGGTATCATCAGCAAACAAACAAGTGAGATATCGCCGGCGCTCTACTGCAAATCTTGACCGGTTGGACAACCTGTGATTCCACTCCCTGTCTCAGCAGTGTAGATAATCCATCAGCCAAAAAAATAAGAAAGAGGATAGGGGGTCACCATGCTGAAGCCCTCGCGTCGATGCAAACGAATCCAAGATGGCTCCATTGAATTTAACAAAATATCTCACGGTGGTGACACATGACATTATCCATTGTACCCACTGGTGAGAGAAGCCCAACTTGATCATTGCTTGCTCCAAGAACCCCCAATCCACCCTATTATATGCTTTTGAAAGGCCCTGTTTGTATGCACAAGAACTATTTTCAGGATCTCCGATTTAACTAGCACTTCGTTTGCAACATGAGACATATATCTCTGATTCCAATCATTGCATCTCTTACCAAGTCTATCCATTATTGGCTAAAAGTTCTCATATTTCATTCTCCCTTCTAGCGTTGGCAGTCCCAAATACTTACTCTCAAAGGTGCTATTGGTCCTCCTACATTCTCTTTTTGGGTCCAACTATCGGAGGGACAATTTCTAGAAAGGTGCTCTATTTCTGGCGCCAATGTTGGCACTTCATCTATAAACCGGTGTGAAAACCTATTTCGTGAACGTTGCTGCTCACGGATGGTTCGGCATGCTCAAAAAGGACAATGCAACCATTTGCTGGTGTAGCCTCGTGCGCTTGAGATTCTAATCTGCTTTGCTACATCAACACGCTACCACCAAGCACGTGCCAGAGGCTACCTCGCGTCTTTGTTGTGGCTCTAGTGTGGACAAACCTCCTGTACCGATGTCTACCGCTATTAGCAGTTCCGAACGGGCTAATCATTTGTCGGAAAGCAGTCCACTAGGCACTGGTTGTAGCCACCGCGAGTAGTATGACCTTGTGGGCAACGAAAAATCAACAGTGTTTCTTCTGTTCCAATTTCCAAACAAGAGCAACTCAACTTCTCTTTTTTGAGTGTTCAAAAGCATGAGTTGTATGACCTGCAGTGCATTTATGATTTACTTTGCTCATCTAAGTACTATACTCCCTCCGTAAAGGAATATAAGAGCGTTTAGATCACTACGTTAGAAATATAAGAGTGTTTAGATCACTAGTGTAGTGATCTAAACCCTCTTATATTTCTTTACGGAGGGAGTATCACATAATTTAGGGAGGGATCACTAATGTAGTCTTTACACTCTCTTATTTATTTTGGAGTTGTTGTGGTCTTTTGGTTTATTTAGGCCAGTCCAAATGATACTTCCATTGACAAGAGAAAATGTCATAATATGTTGCAGATGTTGTTCCTTTGTGCAAGTTGGTTGTGTAGTCATAGGCTTACTCTTTTTTTTTTTTGCAGGAAGTAGAGTCATAGGCTTACTCTTTTTTTTTTTTGCAGGAAGTAGAGTCATAGGCTTACTGCAACGATCACTAATAAGAAACTGAAAGAAGCTGACGCGACAAAATTGGAGCGGCTTGCCGAGAAATTTCTGTACAGTAGGCTTTGCTCATGTTTGATTCCACACTTCGCATGTCATTGTTTGACTTGTCGATCATGTAGACTTGAGGATATAACAGTGGGTAGGTAAAAATCATGGTCATTCATTGAAAAAAAAGGAATGCCCATACTGTTTCACAGAGATTATACCATAGGCCTCCTTTGTATGAGCCTCTATTGTCGGCCCAAATAGATCATCCAAGTCATAAGCCCACCTACCCTTTGCAATTTTTTTCTTTCTAGCCTCATTCTCCCCCATGGCCCTCGCGTGTGCATCTCATCATGTGCGCCGCCTCCTCCTCCACCCCGGGGCCGGAGCTCCGGCGAGGTCCTTCTGCGCCCAGCCCTACCAAGGTACGCTTATGTTCCTCTGGATCCTTTCTCCATGTTCGTTGTCACGAGCGCGGCTGAATTCCTGCGCGCAGCCAAGGTAGGCGTGGTGGAGTTCCTGAACGGGGTCGGCAAGGGGGTGGAGACGCACGCGGCGAAGCTGGAGGAGGCAGTCGACGGCGAACCCCAGAGTGTGCCCGAGACCCGCCCGCCACGGCGCAAGAAGTTCGGTGGCCCCTGCAAGCTTGTGCGTGTTCTCCCTGTTTTGGTGTTTCCTCCACACATTCCTTTGATTTAATTTTGCAGACGGCTTGATATGGTTGTTGGCTATGATCGTGTTTCTTCGGGCATATCGTTGTGTGACTGTAGAGTTTGGCTATGTTTTGTTGTCTAACCCTGTGATGGTTTGGATAAGAGTAATTGGGTTAGTTTGCTATTAGATGGTTGGTGTGTATAAAACTATAAATGATGCCTGATATGTACATGAACCACATCATTTTGTTTTGCAGATGAACCACATCATTTTGTTATACTTAGTAGGAAATTTGTAAACACTTTGGTGAGCTGATCGACAATATAGCCCAGTGTCAAGATCCTGTTACGATTTAATCCCATGGAGAAATGTTCTTAATAGTAGAACTCTGTAAGAAAATGAAATAGATCAGACCCTTGGCTATTAGTTATTCTATTAAGCTACACATTCTGTGATTTCTGATGCACTGAGCTGGCTTAAATACATTTGAAAGAACTAAGCTTAAGAAGTAATAGGAAAATAGGTAGATTTTAAATGCGTGGTTAAAATTTAACAAGTTCTTATATCAGAAACATTTGTTGGATGTCTCAATTGCTAGTAAATACCGTGAGCAATTTTCTAAATAACAGCAGCTAGACGGGCATATGTACACATAACGGCATTTCAGATATTCCAGGTTACTAACACAAGCATCTTTGTAAAGATGGCTTGCAGCTTGCTAACCGCTAATTGCCATTGTTAACATTTACTGTGAGTTCACATGGTAGAATCCTAATTAACTAGCCATGTTTCCTCTATTTAATTTCCATTCTTTTCACGTATGGTTAATTTATGATGCAGAGAAAGTTGATTTTGAGCTTTCCTCACAAGTACCGTCTTGGTCTTACGAAGCACCCAGCAGAAGCCAGGAAAGTGCAATGAAGTTGGCGTGTCCACTTTGAAAACCATGCGGTGTTATTGGGATGAAGCATGTTGTCTGATGTCTGTGCTGCAATTTTGATGTCACAATCAGAATGTTGTCTGATAACCCAACCAATAAGTGGCGCTCTTGATCTTGCAGTATTATTCCTTATTAGATTTGGGATTCTGAAATTTGTCTACAGTTTTTCTCTGTTACAGGAAGCATCATGAGACTATTATTCTAAAGTGATTCGGCTCACACCTTGCTAATCATATGTTAATTGGCTTAATGATTATACAGAAAATCCAACTAGCACATGTGTTAATTTGTCTCCCTTTTTTGTCCTATAGAGAGAGGAGATGCATGCATGCTGATTAACTCTTGTGCGTAGGCTGATTAACCACGTGCCAAATTACAGTTGACACTTTATTTGACTCTTTCTACCAAGAAAATTCATCGATCAGCTAGAGTGCGCTATTCCTTGATTAGTCTCCTCAATGTAAGTGCTACATTGTACTCCCTCCGTATTAAAATATAAGACATTTGTTGATACTAAGGGAGTATAAAAAATGTCTTATATTTTGATACAGAGGGAGTAGTTATGTAAAATACTGAGCAGTTGAAAAATTGGATGGCTGATCATACAATTAAGTAGTACGTCTGAGGGAACATAAAAAAGATTGTAACTCACGTATGTCAACATGGCTACCAGTAAAACAAAATTTTGAGACATATCTTCCTTGTAAAATGACCTCGTTAACCAGACAATGTTAAGTACCACAATTTTACAAATTTACTTCCTATGTGTTTTCTTGCTGAAAATTCTCCGAAGTATTTTCTAGAATGGAAAATCTCTACAGATTTTGCAAGATTCCAGAATACTGAAGACCTATTTAGCAAAAGAATTAACCAAAATTAGAATATAAACCTTCTCCTGTTTTTGCGAAGAAAGCAACTAAAAGAACAGAAGAAGCAAAGCGAGAATGTAGGATTCTTTTTTTTTTGAAACAATGCAAACATGTCCCAGACTGCACAGGCGATACGAGAGAAGTATAAAATATGATGATCCTGGGCCTGGATAACGACGGTCTGCGCGAAGCAAGTAATGTATATTTATAGGCTGGACAGTTGAGATGAGTTGCCAGCCCAGGATCAGGTGTGTAATCAAGTATTGCCTTGTTTCTTCAATCTTTTGAACAATGGGCTACCGTTTGTAATGCCCCTGAAACACATGAACGTACCATCTGGCTCGCTTGTCACTTCTCACCTAATCTAGCTAACTAACACTTTGCTGTGCCATCTCTAATACAAGTTCTACTATTGCTATACAGACTGAATTTGACACGCGACATTGCACCTTGCCATTTGCCATGGCAGTCAGTGTGGAGATGTTGCATCATGGCTATGGTCCATCATCACCATTGGTGATCAGAAAGCATGTTAGGGAATTGAAGAACGGTCATGTATAATGGCATATGGGTTCATCATCTCAAGACCTGCCATTCCTAAGAGTTTTAAAAGTTATATTGGTTTCTATTTTTAGCACATCGCATTTGCTTTTGCTCCTTACTAGGTAATCACAAGCCAGGAAAGTGCAATGAAGTTGGTGTGTCCACTTTGAAAACTGTGTGGTGTTATTGGGATGAAGCATGTTCTCTGATAGTTGTGCTGCAATTTTGATGCTACAAATCAGAACGTTGTCTGATAACCCAAACAAATAATTGGCACTCTTGATCTTGTATTATTTCTCTTCATTGGATTTGGGATTCTGAAATCTGTCTACAGTTTTTCTCTCTTACAGAAAGCGTCATGACCCTATTATTTTCTAAGTCATTCACATAGTTTGCTAATCATATGTTAATAGGTTTAATGATTAATTATACGGAAAATCCAACTAGCACATGTGTTAGTTCCTCTCGCGTATTTTTTTTGTCCTATATAGAGAGGAGATGCATACACGCTGATTAACACCTGTGGGTAGGCTGATTAATCACGTGTGAAATTACAGTTACCTCTACATTGAGCCTTTCTACCGAAAAAATTAGTCGACCAGCTAGACTGCGCTATTCCTTCACTTGTCTCCTTGATGGAAGTGATACATTGCAGTATGAGCTGCTGAATCTCTCAATAAAAAAAATGAGAATTTGGAAAATTGGATGTTGGTCATATAATTAAGTACGTCCTTGGAAACATCACAAAAATAAAATATAATTCATGTATATGTGATGGCTTCTAGAAAATGAAATCTCAAGGCATATCTTCATAGTAAAAAATAATCGCATTAACCAAACAATGTTAAGTACCAAAATTTTCCAGATTGACTTCCCACATCTTTTCTTGCTGAATTTCACCAAAGTATTTTCTAGAATGGAAAATTTCTACAGAATTTCCCAAATTCCAGAATAGTGAAGATATATTTAGCCAAAGAATTATCAAAAATTAGAATTATATCTTCTTCTTTGCAAAGACAACAATGAAATCAACGAAAGAAGTAAACTGAGAATGTGGGATTTTTTTGGAACAATGCAAACATGTGCCATAATGCATGGGTGAAACGAGATAACCAGAGAATATGATTATCATGGGCCTGAACGACAGTCTGTGCAAAGCAACTAGTGTATAATATAAGAGCATATTAACAGGCTAGACAGATGAGATGATCGAGTTGCCAGCGCAGGATCAGGTGCGGAATCATGCATATCTTTTGAACAATGGGCAACCGTTGTAATGCCCCTAAAAAACATGAACGTACCATCTGGCTCACTTTTCACTTCTCACATAATCTAGCTAACTAACGCTTTGATCTGCCATCTGTAATACAAGTTTTACTATTCCTATAAAGACTAAATTTGACACACAAGGTAGAGGCTTGTCATTGCTGATTTGTTTGTCACACAATGGCAGTCACTGTGCAGTTGTTGCATCATGGCTATGGTCCATCATCCCCATTGGTGATTGGAAAGCATGTTAAAAAATTGAAGAACGATCATGTATAATGGCATATGGGTTCATCATCCCAAGACCTGCCATTCCTAAGCTTTTAAAAAGTTATATTGGTTTCTCTTTTTAGCACAATGCATTTGGTTTTGCTCATAGCTAGGTAATCACAATGATGCATAGGCGATTTTATAGACACCGGATCCAGCCTTTCCTCTAGACATACATGATTGGGACCAATGTTAACCATGGCCAGTATATACTGTAGAGCTATAAAATTCTCATGCACTGTCGACACTAAATTTTAGACCCACCTCTTCAATTTGATTACTGAGCTACATTCGACCATCAACCAAAACAATTGTTTGCGGAGTGCCTGCCAACAAGCCCATGTGGCTAGCCTTTAGTTACCCACTAAGATTCTTCAGAAACAGCTATAGCCACTAATGACTTGTTTCGTTGATTGAAATGGACCAATCATACGATTGTAACCACTAGTTCCATTAGGGCATCCTGCATTTGCTACGGTGAAATCGGTCATCGTCTAGGGTAGACAGTAAATACTAGGAGCTCCAATGTGGTGTGTGGACTTAACCTAAATGTACACCAAATGTCCTGTTAATCGGACCCTAATCTGTCATATGAAATGTTAGATCGACAGTTCCCGGCCGGCCAGCCATCTACAATCAAGACGATGTTGCCGCTGTTGGGCTCCACCCACATGTTAAACAATATCCCCCCTCCCCGCTCTAAAATAGTTGAAGTTCTACGTTTTTCTAAGTCAAACTTTATTAAATTTGAGCATGGTTAAGATTGATCCCAACCATGCCATAGAGAGGAAATGTTGGGTCCATAGCTATAAAATGGTCTATGCATCGTTGCAGTTACATGGGAGCCAAAGCAAATACAAAGGTGCTAAAAAGAGATACCTAAATATAGTGTATTTAGATCTTTTGGGAATGGTAGGTCTCGGGATAACGCATGCATACACCTTTTACATGATCATTCTTTGTGCATCCTTCAAATTGTAGGCTCCCCACGAATAATGCGCTAGTGCTGCTCCTCCTACATTCTGTTGTTGGGCCCAACTATCGGAGGGACAATTTCTAGAAAGGTGCTCCGATTCACGCGGCAATGTTGGCGCTTTCTCTATAAATCAGTGGGAAAACCTATTTCGTGAATGTTGACATTCACGACGTGGTTCAACATGCTAAAAATGACAAGGTATCCATTTGTTGGTGGCCGGGGATCTCCCCCTTTTCCAAAAAAAATCCATTTGTTGGTGCAGCCTCGTGCATCCGAGATTCTAATCTTCTTTACTACCTCGTCGGACACGCCGCCGACAACCGCATGTCAAAAGCTTCGTCGCATGTCAGTTGCAGCTCTGTGCCAGCAACCTCCGGTACCGTTGTCTGCCGCCGCTAGCAATTGAGAACTGCAAAATCGTTAGTATGAGAGCAGTCCACCAGGCACCCGTTGTAGCTATCGCAGGTAGTATTGGGCAACAAATACTCAACATTTTTTGCTTTTGTTCCAAACAAGAGCAACTCAATTTCTCTTTTTTGAGTGTTCAAAAGCACACGTAATATGACATGGAGTACATTTATGATATAATACTACTCATCCAAGTAATATGTCACTGAATTTTGGGACTTGGTTACACTGAGTATACCTAAGTTTTTACAGTCTCTTAGTTATTTGGGTGTTCTTGTAGTCTTTTGATTTATTTAGGTTGCTCTAAATGATTTTTTTAATGACAAGAGAAAATGTCATGATATGTTGCAGACGATATTCTCATGTGCAAGTTGATCGTGTAGTCCTAGGCTTACCTACTCCAAGGATCACTTGATAAGACACCGACAGAAGCTAGGTCGGTGAGATTGGAGTGGCCTACCAATTTTTTTGTCTGTTATATATAGTAGGCATGCTAATGTTTAATTACACACTTAGCATGTCATCTTTTTACCTGCTACTCATATAATCTTTGACGGTGTAATAGTTAGTCCATGTGCATCTGTCATGCGGAGGTTGGAGTCATAAAATTCTTTTCGGACCTTTATTGCATGAGATCGATGTTTACAACTTTACATGGATACAAAGATTTTTTAGGTGGTGAATTAAACCACACATAGCACCCAGCACCGAATGATGTCACCATCCGGGCTAGCATACGTGCTTCACCGTTACTATCCCGTTGTTTACGGGAGAACTTGCATGCCCTGAAAAGGCTCTTTCACACCTTTTTTTAGAATCTCTCATTCGCACCATGATCTCGTTGAACTCCATATAATGCCCGCTGTAGCCCCAGGTTCTTTGGTGCCTCGAGTACCGGGACGACTCTCAGACGGTCAGATGTGACATGTATCCGCAGTAGGCCCAGGTTCTTGCCGAGAGCCATAGCTTGACGACATGCAACCGCTTCTTCTTCTACTACTACTTTTTTTAGGGAACATGCAAGCGCTTCTAACATCTCTGGATTAGTGATGCCATCGAAAGCTACTGCTGAAGCCCCCTGAAATTTCGAAGAGGTTATACCATAGACTGCGTTATTCCTTCACTCTTCTCCTTGATGTGCAGTATGTGATGTTGAATCTCTCAATATAAAAAAAATGAGCATTTGGAAAATTGGATGCTGGTCATATAATTAAGTACGTCCATGGAAACATCACAAAAATAAAATATAATTCATGTATATGTGAACATGGCTTCTAGAAAACGAAATTTCAAGGCATATCTTCATGGTAAAAAATTAATCGCATTAGCCAAACAATGTTAAGTACCAGAATTTTCCAGATTGACTTCCAACGTCTTTTCTTGCTGAATTTCACAAAAGTATTTTCTAGAATGGAAAATCTCTACAGAATTTCCCAAATTCCAGAATACTGAACATAGATTTACCCAAAGAATTAGCAAAAATTAGAATTATATCTTCTTCTTCTTTGCAAAGACAACAATGAAATCAACGAAAGAAGCAAAGTGAGAATGCAGGATTTTTGTTGAAACAATGCAAACATGTGCCATAATGCATGGGTGAAACGCGATAAGCAGAGAATATGATTATCGTGGGTCTGAACGACGGTCTACGCAAAGCAATTAGTGTATAATTTAGAGCATATTAACAGGCCAGACAGATGAGATGATCGAGTTGCCAGCCAAGGATCAGGTGCGGAATCATGCATATCTTTTGAACAATGGGCAACCATTGTAATGCCCCTAAAAAACATGAACGTACCATCTGGCTCACTTTTCACTTCTCACATAATCTAGCTAACTAACACTTTGATCTGCCATCTCTAATACAAGTTTTACTATTCCTATAAAGCCTAATTTGACACACAAGGTAGAGACTTGTCACTACTGATATGTTTGTCACACAATGGCAGTCACGGTGCAGATGTTGCATCATGGCTATGGTCCATCGTCACCATTGGTGATTGGAAAGCATGTTAGAGAATTAAAGAACGGTCATGTATAATGGCATATGGGTTCATCATCCCGAGACCTGCCATTCCTAAACTGTACAAAAATTACATTGGTTTCTCCTTTTTAGCACCTTGCATTTGATTTGGCTCCTAGCTAGGTAATCACAACTATGCGCAGGTGATTTTATAGACAGTGGATCCCGCCTTTTGCTCTAGATGTACATGATTGGGACCAATCTTAACCAAGGCCAGTATAGACTGTAGCGCTATAAAATTCTCATGTACTGTCCCCACTAAATTTAGACCTACCTCTTCATTTTGATTAATGAGCTACATTCGAGCTTCGATCGGAACAATTGTTTTATAGAGTGCATGACAACAAGCCACAGTGGTTTTGCTTTTGTAACCACTAGATTCATTAGCACATCCCACATCTGCAATGGCAGAATCTGTCATCGACTATTTGCCCCCTTCACATTGTCTAGAATAGAGTAAAATACTTCGGAGATCCAATGTGGTGTTTAGATTTAACCTGAATGTACACCAAATGTCCGTGTTGATCGGACTCTAATCTGTCGAATAAAATGTTAGATTGGTAGTGCCCGGCCGGCCAGCCATCTGGCTCACTTTATGTGGGATATGTTGCTTAAGGATTTTGATGATGAAAGGGTGCTTGGCGTGGTCGCCAATGTGCATTTTCCTTTCTTCATGATTACTCTTATTCATCCTTCCCGGTCTTGCACTCAAAGAGTTGGCTGCCCGTCTTGAGCATGTTTGTTTCACCAAGCCCCCCCACCGACAGGCTCACGACGTGGTTCAACATTCTAAAAAGCAGTGGCGGAGCTTGGGCCAAATCTTTGGAGGGGCAATGGGCTAAGGAGGGGCAAAACTTTGAGATTTAGGCTGTTTTTACTGGACATATGATAGAAAAACTAATGAGAAGTAGGTGTTTTTTTCTTGGGCTGGGGGGGCCACCGCCCAGGTTGGCCCCCATGAAGCTCCGCCACTGCTAAAAAGGACAAGGTATCCATTTGTTGGTGTAGCATCACGCATTCGAGATTCTAATCTTCTTTACTACCTCGTCGGACACGCCGCCGCCAACTGCACGTCAAAAGCTTCGTTGCATGTCGGTCGCTGCTCTGGTGCCAGCAACCTCCGGTACCGATGTCTGTTGCTGCTAGTAATTGAGAACTAGCTATTCGTTAGCATGAGAGCTGTCCACCGGGCACCCGATGTAGCCACCGCGGGTAGTACGACAATGTGGGCAACAAAAAACTCAACATTGTTGCTTTTGTTCCAAACAAGAGCAACTCAATTTCTCTTTATTGAGTGTTCAAAAGCACGCGTAGTATGACATGCAGTACATTTATGATTTAATACTACTCATCCAAGTAATATGTCACCGAATTTAGGGAATTGGTTACACTGACTATACCTAAGTTTTTACAAACTGTTATTCATTTTGGAGTTTATTTAGGTTGGTCAAATTGATTTTTTTTCAATGACAAGAGAAACTGTCATGATATGCTGCAGACCTAGTTCTCATGTGCAAGTTGATTGTGTAGTCCTAGGCTTACCTAATGCAACGATCACTAGATAAGACACTGCTAGAAGCTAGTGCGGTGAGATTGGAGTGGCCTGCGAGAAAATTGTGTCTGTTCATATATAGTAGGCATGATAATGTTGATTTCACACTTAGCGTGTCATCTCTTTACTTGCTGCTCATGTAAACTTGATGATGTAATAGTTAGGCCATGTGCATCTGTCGTGCGGAGGTTGGGAGTCATAAATTTATTTTCAGTGTAGAAAGACGCGGTGGGCGTTTCCGTTTCAATGTACACAGTATGTGTAGGTAAACATGATGGTCATTCCCTCAAAATAAGAAACATCACACTGTTTTCAAAAAGAAGGAGGAAATTCAAAGAGTTTTTTTTTTGAATCACATCGCCCCTTTATTGCATGAGATCAATGTTTACAGGGATACACAAATTTTCAGGAGGTGAATCAAACCACACATAGCGCCCTGCACCCAATGGTGTTGTCATCTGGACAAGTCTATGTCCTTCACGGTTGCTATGGTGATGTTCATGGGAGAACTTGCATGCTCTGAAAACGCTCCTTCGCGCCTTGATCTCGTTGAACAATATACAATGCCCGCCTAGAATCTTCGGTGCCTCGAGTACCCAAATGACTCTTAGACAGTCAAATGTGACATGTATCTTCTGTAGGCCCAGGTACTCACCGAGAGCTATAGCTTAACGACATGCAAAAGCGCTTCTAACATCTCTGAATCAGTGATGCCATCGAAAGCTACTGCCGAAGCGGGATGTCCTATTTGGTGACTTGGGCGCCCCAGGACACCGGAAATCACACCCCCACCGCACACCTTGTTGGCCGGCCCATGTGCAGGGTCGGATGCCCCCTGTTTTCTTATTACATTTTTTTTTCTGTTTCTTCTCTTTGAAATAATTCCAGATTAAAAAAAGTTCCAAATTCCTAAAAAATTGTGAATTTTGAAAAAAATGTTCAAGAACTAATAAAATGACCATGAATTCAAAAATAATCTTTAAGAAAACTTACAATGTTCGCGGATTAATTGTTTTTCACACATTAAACAAATGTTCGCAATTTTGAATTTGTTCTAATAAAAATATACATGAATTTGAAAAAAAAATCGTGAACTTAAATAATGTTCATGAATTTTTGAAATTGTTCACAAGAACGAAAAATATACATGAATTTTCAAAATTGTTTCTGAATTTTTAGAGAACATCTTCGGTTCAATTTTTTTGCTGATTCCAAGAAATGTTCATGAACTCAAAAGTATTCATGCATTTAAAAAAAATGATCTTCAAAATGTTCCCAAATCATGAATTTATAAAAAATGTTCCCAAATTTTAAAAAAGGTTCGTAAAAATTTCAAAATGGTCATGAGTGTTCATATTTTTAGAAAATGTAATTTTTTTGAAAGATCTCCGGAAAAAAAGAAGAAAGACCGGATTAAACGAAAAAAATACAAAGGAAAACCTGAAAACAGAAGATAAAATAGAAAAGAGAAAGGAAAATAAAAGGAAAGGAAAGAAAAACTCGAAGAAAAACTGGAAGAAAAAGGTTTAGGGAAGGTTCTGGAACCTTGCCAAATCCGGTGGGGACTAAACCCCGAATGGGCTGGCCCAAAGATTGCATCGGGCACTGGATCGCTAGCACACGAACCAGGGAGCTCCTAGTCGGCGCTGCAAGCGCCGGTTAGCGCTAACAGCGCTCGCAGCGGGAGCTAGCGGGCCGGCCCAATCGAGGAGAAAAAACAGTAAAAAACTATGATGCAAAAACTGGCAATCGAACCCATCACCTAAGGCATATAGTAACCTAACGCCCGAACAACCAGACCGAGATGCTAAGGTTGTCAACTACCAAAGCGAGTTTTATTTGACCATTCCTATACAGACATATTATTTATTTATCTGAAAAAGAAATTCACAAAAAAAACATGAATATGAAAAGTGGAAAAAGACCATCAATTTCGAAAAAACCTTCATCCATTTTGAAAAAAGTTCACAAATTTGAATAAAATTTCACTGTTTCCAAAGAAAAGTTCGTCGAATTTCAAAAAAAGTGCATGGATTTTGAAAAAAAAGTTCACCGGTTTTCGAAGAAGTTCATCAAAATTTTAAAAAGTTCATGGATTTCGAAAAAAAATTCATCGATTTTGAAAAAAAAGTTCATAGAACTGAGAAAAGTTCATCGAATTTGAAAAAAGTTCATCAGATTTAAAAAAAGTTCATCGGATTGAAAGTAGTTCATTGGATTTGAAAAAAATATTCATTGAAGTGAAAAAAGTTCATCGGATTTAGAAAAGTTCATCGACTTTTAAAATAAGTTCATCAAAATGTTAAAAAGTTCATTCATTTTGAAAAGATAGCTAATCAAGTTTGAAAAAAAGTTCATTGAAATTGAAAAAATATCATCAAACTTAAAAAACTTTCATTGAAATTAAAAAAAGTTCATCGATTTAAAGAAAAACTTCACGAATTAAAAAAAAATATCGTCTATTTTGAAACATTTCACGCATTTAAGAAAAAAGGAAACATGAAACAAAAAAAAAGGAAAAAAAACATGGAGAACCTAGTGGGCATTTTCTGTATGTATAAGAAGGGTGAAAGTAGGTTTTCATTCGCGAGTGGCGTAGTGGTTAGTGGAGACATCTAGCAACAGAAAGATAGCTGGTTCGATTCCTGTGTACGCACGCATTCCCTCCCTTGCTGCCCTCCTTTTTTGAGTATCAAACAGGTAGTTGGGACGAGCCCATCTAACTCCGCTGCAGGCACCGGTTTGCAGAAACAGCTATAACGGGCGCCTGCAGCGCCAAATAGGGATTACCCACGAACCATGCACTAAATAGATGCTGCGTTCCGAAGGGGCGATCCTATGCGGCGCGCAGGTCGCCGGGAGCTCCTATGTGCCGCTTATTGCGGCACACAGTCGGGGCTTCGCACAGGGGACCGACCAACTGGGTTGGCCCATCGGGGCGTGCCATACAGGCGTGTAGCAGGTGAATAATTCGCAATTGCCTAAAAAAAAGGGGAATAATTCGCAAAAAATTATACGCGATGCAGTGGGTTCGAACCGTAGAACCCCTGCTACGCTTGATAGTCCATTGCCACATGACCTAACATCAGTTACCAACTTAAACTGCAACGCAAACCTTCAAGAAGGAATGGCAACAACAGATCTGATTTTTAAATAAAGTTCAAACGCAACCTTTTCTCTGCAAACGTGCATATTATTATGAAACGCGACTTTTTAAAACATAGTAAATAGTATTTCAGAAAAAGCTCAAACAGTTTTCTAAAACATGAAATATTTTTGGAAAAACTAGATTATTCTTGAAAACATCAACATTATTTTAATCATTGATTAATTTTGAGAAACGGGAACATATTTCAAAACTTTGAATGCAGTTTGCAAAACAGGAATATTTTTTAAAACTTTGAACAAATTCAAAAGTACGAACATATTTAGGATCTACGAAAAAAAATGAAATCGGGTATTCTTGAAATTCTGAGAAAAAATGGAAAAAGTTATCATTTTTTGAAAACAGGAACATTTTAAACTGCTGAACAAAATATTAAAACGCGAACAATTTCTAAATACACGAAGATTTTTTTTATACTCCGGAACAAATTTTGAAAATGGTAATATTTTCCAAACTCCTGAATTTTTTTAAAAGCACGAACAATTTTGAAAGCACAAACATTTTTTTTAGATGGGAACATTTTAAACTCCCAAACAAAATATAAAAATGCGAACAATTATTGAAAATACAAACATTTTTTTAAACTCCGGAACAAATTTGGAGAATGGAAACATTTTGTGAAACTCTTGAGTTTTTTTTAAACACGAACAATTTTGAAAACACAAACATTTTTTGAAAACGGGAACATTTTAAACTCCGAAGAAAATAATAAACATGGATAAAATTAGAAAACACGAACAATTTTTTAACTTGGGAATAAATTTGGAAAATGGGAACATTTTATGAAACTCTTCATTTTTTTAGAAAACAGGAACAATTTTGAAAACACAAACATTTATTGACAACGGGAACATTTGAAACTCCCGAACAAAGAAAAACACGAACAAAATTTGAAACTACGAACATTTTTTAAACTCTGGAACAAATGTTTAAAATGGGAACATTTTCTAAAACTCTTGATTATTTTTCAGAAACATGGACAATGTTGGAAACCGAAATATTTATTGAAAACGGGAACAATTTACAAAGATGGAACATATTTTCAAATTTTTGAACATTTTTTTGAAAACAAGAACATTTTTTCGAAAACCCTGAACATATTTTGAAATTTGCGAACATTTTTGAATTCTATACATTTTTGAAATTTACGAATTTTTGAAGAAAGAAACAGAAAAAGGAAAGAAATGAAAAAAGAAGAAAGAAACAGGAAAGATAAAAACCAACACGAAAATAAAAAAAGAAACGGAAGAAAAATTAACAAAAAATAAAAAACCTATAAGAAAACCAGCCAGAAAAACAACAGGAAAAAAACCGATTCGGAGAACCTTCTAGAAGGTTCCTAAAACCGGGAGAAACCACCCGCCTCTGCTTAACCGCTAACGGGCCGGGCCCAGATGGTGTCGCTCGCGCCTGAACCTATGCGTTTCCTCGAGGGAGCTCCTAACCAGCGCCCTCAGCGCCGGTTTCGTGTTCTGGCGCTCGAAGCGTCGCGCTACTGGGCTGGCCCAGGTGAGCTTCGACCACGACGCGAAAAAAGTGAACGTTGAACAAAAAGCGCGAAAGCTGGGTTTCGAACTCAGCATCGCATGTCTTTTCTGCCCTTACGTGATAACCACCAGACCGAATACATTCTACTATTTTGTAACTAGGAAAAAGTTCTATTTGACCGTTCTTTAGTAAAACATAAACGTAAATCTGAAAGTTATTCCAAAAGTTCATTGATTTTGATAAACAAGGTCATCGATTTTCAAAACTAGTTCACCATTTTTTTTAAGTTCACAAAATTTGAAAAACTTTCATCGAATTTGAAAAAAGTCCGTCGAAATCTAGAAAAAGTTCATCAAATTTGAAAAAAGTTCATGGAATTTAAAAAAATGTACTTTCCGTTTTTTGTTCATGATTTCAAAATGTGGTCATTGTATATTGTGAAAATTGTTCACCTTTGCATATAAAAATGTCCATCATGTATTATAAAAATGTTCATCGTATATTATGAAAATTTTCAATGCTTTTACTAAATGTTGAATGCATATTCAATAATTGTTCAACACGTATATTCATATTGTTTCAAAAATGTTCATCGTGTATTATTTAGAATGTTCAATGGATATAAAAAATGTTGAGGATATATATATGATTGTTCACTATGTTTCTATTTTGGTTTTGGTTATTCAATGAGTATAAGATTGTTCACTCTATTTCTTTATTTTGTTCAGTATATATTACACAATGTTCAATGTGTATTCGCAAATTGTTCAACGTATTTTCACAAATGTTCAGTACGTATCCGAAAATTCTTCAGCTCATATATTCCTATTTTTGTTTTAAAAGTTCATCGGATTTGCATAACGTTTATTGATTTTGAAAAAAGTTCACGAATTCAAAAAAGGTTCACAGAAAAAGTTCATGAATTTTGAAAAAAATTCATCATAGTTGTAAAATGTTCATCGGATTGGCGAAAAGTTTATCGATATGTAAAAAGTTCATAATTTCAAAAAAGGTTCACAAAAACAACGTTCACGAAATCCAAAAAATATTCACAAAAAAATGTTCGCGAAATCGGAAAAGGTTCAATTTTTTTTCGCGAAATCGGAAAAGGTTCAAAAAAATGTTCGCAAAATCGGAAAAAGGTTCACAAAACAATGTTCGTGAAATTGGAAAAAGGTTCACAAAAAAATGTTCGCGAAATCGGAAAAAGGTTCACAAAAACATGTTCGTGAAATCGAGAAAAGGTTCACGAAACAGAAAAAAAGAAAAAACAGATGAAAAACCGGCAAAAAAAAAGAAAAAAAGAAAACAGTTTCACTATCTTTATTTGAAGAACTGTAAAAGATGATCGCAATCACCAAAGGATGTTGTCCCCGGCGGTTACTGCGCTTGTAAACAGACTCTGAGGTCTAGGCATCGAATCTCCCCTGCGCACCTTTTTTGAAAGAATTTAGAGAAGAAGGGAAAAGAAAAGTAAGATGGACCAGCCCACTGCGGATGGGGGGTGTGCGGCCGATTGCACAAAGAACTATATCGGGCGCAGAGAGCGCCATTTAGGAAATGCCTTTCCTCGACAGTTTGCCGCAACGTGCGTCACATAGGATATTCCCTCGTGCACTGGGCATTCGTTTGGGCCGGCACATTTTCCATGTTTTACTTTTTTCTCTCTTGAATATTTTGTTTTTAGTTACTGTTTCTTTTTCCTTTTTTTATTTTTTATTTTTTCATCTTTAATATTTCACTTTTTCTTATTTTTTTTACAAATTTACAAACATTTTTTGTTCATAAAATTCAAAAAATGTGCATGAATGTAATTTTTTTAACAGTTCAAAAAACGTCCATCGAATTTAATAGTTTGCTCATCAGATTCAAAAAATGTTCATCAAATTTTTTTCATCAACCTCAAAAAATGTTCATCAAATTAGTTTTTTGTTCATCGTTTCTAAAAAATGTTCATCAAATTCAAAATTTATTCATCCTTTTTTAAAACAAAAATGCTCCTAAATACAAATTTTGGTCATCAAGTTCAAATAATTTCACTGAATTCAAAATGTGTTCATCAAATACAAAGGATTGTTCATAATTATTAGAAATTTCCCATAAATTGTTTCATCAAAATAAATAAATGTTCATTAAAATTTAAAAAATGTTCATTCCTTTGAAATCAGAAACATTTTTGAAACCAAAAACTCCTTTTGACATACGGTTCAATATTTTCTGAAAAATTTAGAATAAATAAACAGAAAATAAAAAGGGTAAAGTAAAAACGGTAAAAGGGAGCGTCCCGTCCCGCGCATGGGCTGGCCCAACAGTTCACGTGGGTGGGCTGGAGGGTGTGCGCTTCCGTGATTGGGGGATGGCCAGGTCGCCAAATAGGGGCACGCGTGCCGCAGCTTCCTGAAATTCAAAATCACTAATTGAGGAGCACTTGTTGCAAAGATCACTCCCACCCTCCCAGGTTGCGACAAGTGATACGCGGGAGATTTTTTTCTTTTAATAGATCCCTTTATTCAAAATGTTTTAACTCTTAAACCATGTGTCCAATCTTGAACCATTTTCACCGTTAGTTTCCTCGCGTCAAGATTTCTAAAACTATATCCCATGTGATAGAATTTGATGAACGTTTTTTCGTGAAAAAACCTGGATGGAAAAACTGGGATAGGGAGCACCTTTTGTGTCCTTTCCGAGAGAGGCACGACGGTGCCTCTTGCGGAAGCAAATCTAGGCCTCCACGAAAGTAAACCCGTGCCTCTCGTGGAAGGGAAAAAAGTCATTTCTGAGAGGCACGACCGCGGAAGCAAACCCGTGCCTCTCGCGGAAGAAAAAATGCGTTTTTTCCGTTTCAGAGAGGCACGATCATGCCTTCGAGAAAGCAAATTTGTGACTCTCGCGAAAGTATTTTTTTTCTATTTTCAAGGGCCACGTTCATGCCTCTCGCAGAAGCAAATCCGTGCCTCTCACGAAAGTAAAAAAGAAAGAAAATACGTTTCTCTTTTTGTTTTCGAGAGGCACGACACGTGACGGTGGCTGCGAGCGCGTCAAGTGGCATGCTCACAGCCCACCCAAGTGACCCTTAGGGAGTCTCCCGAAGGAGCACTCCTTGGTTAGTTGCTCCCCATGAAATTTGAAAGAGGTTATACCATAGGCCGTATGGCGCCGGAGCTCTGGCGAGATCCTTGTGTGCCCACCCCGACTAAGGTACGCTTATGTTCCTCCCTATCTGTAAACTCCTAGGTCCTTTCTCCGCATTCGTTGTGGTGAACGGGACTGAATTCCTGCACCGAGCCAAGGTAGGCGTGGTGGAGTTCCTGAACGGGGTCGAAAAGTGGGTGGAGACGCACGCGGCGAAGGTGGAGGAGGCCGTCGACGGCGAGCTCCAGAGGCTGCTCGAGACCCGTATGCTACGGCGCAAGAAGTTCGGTGGGCCCTGCATGTTTGTGCGTCTTCTCCCTGTTTCGGTGTTTTCGGACATTCCTTTGATTAAGTTCCGTAGAAGGCTTGATATGATTTCCTTCGATCATTTTGGTGAACTGACCGTTAGCTATTATTAGTTCATAGTTGTTCTATTAGACTAGACATTTTGTGATTTCTGATGCAATGAATTGATGTAAATACATTAAGAAATAGTTGGAAATAGGTAGTTTTGTGAATACATAGTTAAAATTTATCAAGTTCTTATATCACAATCATTTGTTGGATGTCAAAATTGCTAGTAGAAAATCGTGAACATTTTCTAAATAATTGCAGCTAGGCGGGTACACACTAATAAAGACATTAATAGGCCGGACAGATGAGATGATTTGCCAGCCAGGATCAGGTGCGGCATCATGTTTTGCCTTGTTGCTTCAGTCATTGAACAATGAGCCCCTGAAACACATAAACGTACCATCTGGCTCACTTTTCACTTGTCACCTAATGTAGCTAACTATCGGTTTGCTCTGCCTTCTCTAGTACAAGTTCTACTATTGCTATACAGACTGAATTTGACATGGCAAGTTGCACTTTGCCATTGCTGATACGTTAGTCACACAATGACAATCAGTGTGCAGATGTTGCATCATGGCTATGGTCCATCATCACCGTTGGTAATTGGAAAGCATCTTAGAGAATTGAAGAAAGCTCATGTACATTGGAAAGCATCTTAGAGCGTCCAGGCTTCCCCTCTGCGTCTTGTCCACATTAGGTGGTTGGGTGTTGGCGCCCTAGCGTGGACGCTCTGGACTATCCGTAATGAACTTGTGATCCAGCATGTGCCTCTTTGGCGTGCTACTGACGCTATTCACAAAATGTGTGCATATCTGCAGCTTTGGCGGTCGTTTAGCCGCCCTCAGGAGCGTAACGCCATCAACTCCATCATTCCTGATCTTCATGCGATGGCTCTCCGTTTGGCGCCGCCTCTCCCTCCATCACACCCGGAGCCAGATTAGCCCGTCGCGGCTTGTATACCGTAGTGTGTTTTATTTTGTTGTTTTGGGCTTGTTGAGCTGTTCCCTTAGCGGAACCCTTGTACTATTTGTCTGTCTGCTACCTTTGCGTGTGTGTGTGGCGTGAACCTTTGTTGGATGTTTGGCATTGGTAGTTTGCTTTATATATAAAGCGGGATGAAAACCTTTTTCGGTATATGGGTTCATCATCCCGAGACCTGCCATTCCTAAATGTTACAAAGTTACATTGGTTTCTCTTTTCAGCACCTTGCATTTGCTTTGGCTCCTAGCTAGGTAATCACAAATATGCCAGGCGATTTTATAGACACTGGATCCCGCCTTTGCTCTAGATGTACATGATTGGGACCAATCTTAACCAAGGCAAGTATAGACTGTAGAGCAATAAAATTCTCATGTACTGTCCACACTAAATTTTAGACCTATCACTAGTAGAAAAGGGGGCAATGGTCCAGGCCGGGCCAGCCCATTAGTCCCAGTTCAATCCAGAACCGGGACCAATGGTGGCATTGGACCCGGTTCGTGAGCCCCGGGGGCCGGCCGGGCCACGTGGGCCATTGGTCCCGGTTCATCTGAACCTTTTGGTCCCGATTGGTGGGACGAACCGGGACCGATGGGCCTCGCTCCTGGCTCACCACCATTGGTCCTGATTGGTGGCATGAACCGGGCCCAAAGGCTGACCTTTAGTCCCGGTTCATGCCACCAACCAGGACTAAAGGGTTGGTCCTCGTTCCGGCCAGAGTTTAGTCCCACCTCGCCAACCGAAAGGGGCTCAGACCGGTTTATAAGCCCCTCCCTCTCTGCCTTGTTGAGCTCCTCTCAAAATGAAAATAGATGCCCATATACAGAGAATTTAACTTAAATTCATACTGAATTTCTCCGAAGTTAGTAGATATTTATTATGAATTCAGGTTGAATTCTCTCTATAAGCGCATCTATGCTCATCTCTGAGTAGTTTTTTATATAGTTTTTTCTTTTCTGCTATATTTATTTTTTTCTTTTTATTTCTGAGTTGTAATAAGTCATTAAAAATAAGCATCTATGCTCATTTTTTAGTAAAGTTAATCATAACTATTTTTTCTTCTATTTATTTCTGAATTGTAATAAGTCATTAAAAATAAGCATCTATGCTCATTTTTTAGTAAAGTTAATCACAACTATTTTTTCTTCTATTTATTTTTGAGTAGTATTTTATATAGTTTTTTTCTTTTCTGCTATATTTATTTTTTCTTTTTATTTCTGAGTTGTAATAAGTCATTAAAAATAAGCATCTATGCTCATTTTTTAGTAAAGTTAATCACAAATATTTTTTCTTCTACTTATTTCTGAATTGTAATAAGTCATTAAAAATACGCATCTATGCTCATTTTTTAGTAAAGTTAATCACAACTATTTTTTCTTCTATTTATTTTTGAGTAGTTTTTTATATAGTTTTTTTGTTTTCTCCTATATTTATTTTTTTCTTTTTATTTCTGAGTTGTAATAAGTCATTAAAAATAAGCATTTATGCTCATTTTTTAGTAAAGTTAATCACAAATATTTTTTCTTCTATTTATTTTTTTCTTTTTATTTCTGAGTTGTAGTAAGTCATTAAAATTAAAAAAGAGGCGCAATGCTCGTTAATTAGCTTCAAGCCTTTCAGAATAGTGTAAACTGCACTGCACACAGCACCGTGCAGTCTACACTAATCCTCAAGGCTTGAAGCTAAGCAACGTGCAGGTGAGCATTGAGCCTCTTCTTCATCGTCTCTGCACTCAGGACTTATAAACCGCTGCGAGTGCCTCTCGCTTGGCGACGTGGGGCTAATTAAAAACAACTGCAGAAAGAATCAACTAAAAAACATCTGCAAAAAATAAATAAGTAATTAGACGGGTGCATTGGCACCGGTTGGTGGCACCAACCGGTACCAATCCCCCTCTTTGGTCCCGGTTGGTGGCACCAACCGGGACAAATGCCCCTCTTTTGTCCCGGTTGGAGCCACCAACCGGGACCAAAGGTCTTCATTTCCCGCCCTTTGGGCTGCTGAAAAGAGGCCTTTGGTCCCGGTTGGTCGCTCCAACCGGGACTAAAGAGGGGCATTTGTCCCGGTTGGTGCCACCAACCGGGACCAAAGCCTTTGTTATATAAGTAGCACTTAGCGCGCCGTCCTCCTCTCCCGACTTCGATCTCTCCTCCCGACGCCGCGCACCGTCCCCTGCCGCCACATCGCCGTTGCCGCCCTGCCCCGACGCCGTCGCCGCCCCGCCCCAACGCCGTCGCCGCCCCGCCCCGCGCACCGTCGCCACCCGCCCTGCCGCCCCGACGTCGCCGCCCTGGCCCTCGACGCCGTCGCCGCCCCGTGCCGCACCTCGCCGTCACCGTCGCCGGCCGTGAGCAACTTTTTTTATTTTTGTTACATTTTTTTAGATTTTTTTGTAGTTCATAGATTTTTTTATTAGATTAGATTTGTAGTAATTTAGATATGTAGTTCATATTGTGTAATTTAGATTGTGTAATTAATTTGTTCATATTATGTTAGATTTTTTTTCTGTTAATAGATTTTTTGTTAGATTAGATGTGTAGTAATTTAGATATGTAGTTCATATTGTGTAATTTAGATTGTGTAATTAACTTGTTCATATTATGTTAGAGTTTTTTTTTGTTAATAGATTTTTTTGTTAGATCATATGTGTAGTAATTTAGATATGTAGTTCATATTGTGTAATTTAGATTGTGTAATTAATTTGTTCATATTATGTTAGATTTTTTTTGTTAATAGATTTTGTTGGTGATATTATTGTTGAATATGCATGTCTGGTGATATTATTGTTAATAGATCTTTTTGTTAGATTAGATGTGGTGTAATTTAGATATGTAGTTTATATTGTGTAATTTAGATTGTGTAATTAATTTGTTCATTTTTAGTAAGTACTATTTTATTTTATTTATAGTAAGTGCTTCATATATATATAGTTGAACTAGCTAGTTGATTTAATAAACTAATTTATTTTACTATATATAGAAGTAGTTTGTTTTTAGTAAGTACTACTTTGTTTATTTATAGTAAGTGCTTAGTAGTTGAACTAGATAGTTGATTTAATTAATAAAACTACTTTATTTAACTATATATAGAAGTAGTTCCTGCATCGACGTCGGCGATGTCTATCCCGCATCCTCGTCGTCGTCGACTCGGCGGTGGAGGCCTGCTTGATCAGGGCCATGTTCGGGACTGGACTCCGCCGGGCTGGTATTGGGAGGTGCTACCTTTCGGGGGACGTAGGTTGGTGAGGAGGCAGCCCGTTGTTAACCCGATCCTTGTTTGGTGGCGGTCGCGTGGGCCAGTGACGGTGCCGAGGCTTCCAGACACCGGGGAGGTGGTACGTCACTGCGTCAGCGAGGAGGACGAGCACGTCCTTCGCTACATGGTTGCATTGGAGGGCAGGTTCGACAATACGAAGAAGGTTCTTCAGGGATCTCACTGGAGCTATGATCCTGTGATGGTTCCTTATCTTTGGGTGTCCACCGCCCGCGTCGATACCCGTCGGGCGCTACGGTTCTAGTTGTATTAGTGATGCTATATTAGTGATAATATTCGACGATGTAGGGACACCAAGAGATGATGTACTTTTGCTTATAATTATTGAATGCATGCTAATTTGAATACTACTTTATTTTATGATTTGGTTTTGCTTATTTTATGATTTGGTTTTGCTTATTGAATGCTCATATGGGATAGGTTCTCCTTCATTCCCGTGTGCTAGACAATTTAGTGTAATAATGCACTCGGGAATGAGAGGAGGAGCTACGTACATCACTGATAGTCAACCCGTGATTAATAATCTAGTTTAATATTTGAATTGTGAACATAGGCCGGAAATGTCGTGCTCGGACGATGAAAAACCGCCTGGGGGAGTACGACTGGTGCCACGACGACCGAGGTATGTGCGACAGGTTCATTGAGTTGGACGAAGATCGGCGCTTCAGCATTAAGCTCGAGGAGACCTTCGATGTTCATACGGTACGCAACGACGATAATAGTTTTTTCGTAATTAAGCATGACTTCAACTATTTTAATGTGTATTTTTCATCTTTTCCAATTCGACTAGCTTATCCCATGCTTTGCAAGACGCTATGTCTTGCAGAGGATGGATTTTGAAGACCATGAAAGTTTCGAAACCAAAAAAATTATCCTAAGTACCCATCATGGTGTGGATTTTCAAGTAAAGTTGTACAATGCTCAGAGTGTAACCCATTTTGGTTGCAAAAATTGGGAAGCACTTTGCAAGATGTATGGTCTTGATGATGGTATGCTTGTCACTATGGATCTTGGTGATCCTACAATCGAGCAAGAGAGACCTTTGATTTGGGTCCTTGTGGATACACCTCCAATTCTTCCCCCATGTGAGCTTAACATAGTTATTAAGTAATTTATATTGTTTATTTCAAAATAGTTGACAACTTATTTCTATTGACAGCTTATTTTCATTCTTCAAAGAATGTGCGGAAGATGGTAGACAGAACCTATTACACCGAAGGCTCCGAATTAACTTTTCAGGAGAAAAATCATCTGGTCGCATTTTGTACTGATCTTGAGAATTACAATATCTACAATCAAACTCCTCAACATTATGGTCAATACGTGCCACTAGTGCACGTGTTGAACTACGGTAACTATCATGGAGATACCCTGTTAAGATTATTTTTTACTATTACAACATCCGTGCATATTTTTGCACACTTCTAAAACTAGTACATCATTGCTAACTACGAAGTTATTACTATTTTTTCAATAGATAATCCCGAATAATTGTGTGCCTCATCTGATGTATACGCACAGTACCCTTCATGTTTTGAACATACAATCAGGTCTTCCTACGAATCTCAACTATCCATACCGGGTTTCTAAAAGAAGTGGAGACATGACAATCAAAGAATGGAAAAAATATATGGACAGTCGTAAGGAGCTTCTTGGAAGCAGAAGGCAGCGAAGGGCAAGAATTGGAGACAGCATGGTCGCCATTCTTCATAATGGAGAGTCAGGGTCTATATTGTTTTATGCTATTTTATCTTAAGGGTGTTTAGGTCCTACCTGATACTGATGATCATGTGCTAAGAACAATTATGTAGGGTTGGGTTCGATGACTATGAGGATGATGATCGTATGACTTATTATTAATAACGAGTAGAAGTTTGTATGATGATGCATAATTAGTAGGACTTGTTATTATATATGATGATGTATGATGCGAGCATGCATGAGTTGTTATATCAGCGGGTGAAATGAACATAGCAGCAGCGTTGGTAAACCAAAGACGAAGATATAAGAGAGGACACTTCTCTCTATTAGCTAGCTAATAACAACCTAAAAATAACACCCAAAACCCCTAAAGCAGTCACTTTTCTAAAAAAACATGGACTTTTGGTCCCGGTTGGTGCCACCAACCGGGACCAAAGGCCCCCCTGACTGGGCTCGGTGGACCGGCCACGTGGAGGCACAACTATCCCGGTTCGTGTTTGAACCGGGACTAATGGGTGAAGGTATTAGTAACGATCCATTAGTCCCGGTTCATGAACCGGGACTAAAGGCCCTTACGAACCGGGACTAATAGGTGTTTTTCTACTAATGTACCTCTTCATTTTGATTAATGAACAATTGTTTACAGAGTGCATGACAACAAGCCACCGTTGTTTTGCTTTTGTAACCACTAGATTCATTAGTGCATCCCATATCCAGAATGGCAGAATCTGTCATTGACTATTTGGCCCCTTCACATTGTCTAGAATAGACAGTAAAATACCAGTAGCTCCAATGTGGTGTTCAGACTTAATCTTAATGTACACCAAATGTGCTTGGTGATCGGACCCTAATCTGTCGAATAAAATGTTAGATCTGTAGTCCCCGGCCGGCCAGCCATCTAGCTCACTTTTTATGGGATATGTTGCTTAAGGATTTTGATGATGAAAGGGTACTTGGCGTGATCGCCAATGAGCTTTTGCCTTTCTTCATGATTACTCTTATTTATCCTTCCCGGTCGTGTACTGGAAGAGTTGGCTGCCCGTCTTGAGCATGTTTGTTTCACTCGTAAGCATCAGTTACTGCTTACTAGTCATATAGTTGTTGCATCAATCCCGAATTCAACGATTGAAAAGTGGTATGGGAACAATGTTCAACTGGTGCGTGAAGTGAGGTGCTTTCCAAAAGACTCTGGGCCGAATCCTCATTCTACACCCGGGTATGATTTTTTCTTTTTCTTTTGAAAAGGAGGTTGAGACCCCCGGTCTCTGCATCAATCAATGCATACGACCATCTTTATTACTTATTCAATAAAGGTCTGGCAAGAACATACATCAGGCCACCCGAAGCCACCACTCACACGTACAAACGCGATAATGTGGAGTGCTCTCACTCCCTATATCAAAACCGGTGTCGTCGTTGATCCATCCACATAATGTACCGGAACCAACAGCCAGTGCAACAGATCTAAAGCGTACACCACATGCACATGTTTTAGAAGTCGCCATCATCATTGAACCGCTGACCCATCTTCAGCAGAGAGATCTGCATCATCCTTGCCAGTCCTGCCATCCGTCGACGCCACTACGATGCCGAACAGCACCACCTCCCTGCGCTCGTCCATCCCGATGCGAAGACTCTGGAAGATCTGTTGTGCGTAGCACCTACCGAACAGACATGACAAAGCGTAGCATCTGTCGGCCAAGCATGACCTGACATCACCACCGAAGCTCCGTGCAAGACGAAGACGCTCCACCTCCTGCCTCTGTCTTCCACCGCTGCTCCACAAATGATGCTCCCAAGAGAGAAATGACACTGCAGTGCCACCGTCCGATCTGGAAAACCAGATCCTAGGGTTTGCCCTAGAGCAGCACGAGTGGGTCGACAATAGTTACAGGACAATGCCTTCATCAAGGTAACGGCGCAGAACGCCGCCATCGCCCGCCGTCGGCTTGGTTTTCACCTGCAACTATGTCTCCCCGACTCGCAGGCGGGACTAGATTACAGATCTCGAGATCCGATCACCCAGTCTCAGGCCGACCACCTCCGACGTAGGGTCTCAGCCCGACCATCTCCGACGTAGGAGATGACCACCACCGCCATAATCTTCGTGATGCGATACAGACCCGAAGTGCTTTAGCGAGCCGTCACCGAATCCGATGAGATACAGCAGTTTGAGGACGTAACGGCAGCCACCGGCACCTCTAGAGTCTAGATAGACAAGGAGGTTGCTGCTCCCCCTGAACCCGTTGCACCCCTAAGGTAGATGAGGAGGCTACTGCTTCGCCCTGCACCTCCTTGCACCCTAAGATAGACGTGAAACCTGTCAGCAGTCTCGGTGCTCCACGGTAGCTGCTTCCTCTTACACTGAATCGACTAACCCAAATTCAAATTTCAGGCGACTGACGTCGAGCAAAACTGTAACAAATTAATGGTCATGACCAAATATAACAGTGCTTCACTCTTTGAAATCTATGCACCACCATTACAATGTCTTCTCCTGCTCATATGCTAGCTTCTCGCCTAAAAGTAACCAGTGCTTGCTCTACCATCTCTCTTGCAAATTTCCTTATTGCTACAGTGACTAAAATTTAAGCGCAAGTTCCCAGGCTTTGATTGAGAAGACATTAGTTCTGGAATGACAGTCATCCAGATGATGTTGCAACATAGCTATGGTTCATCATCACCATTGGCGATTGGAACACATGTTAGAGCAATGAAGAAAGTTCATGTACAAAGGCATATTTGTTCAACATCCTGAGACCTGCCATTCACAAATGGTAAAAGATAAATATTGGTTTCTCTTTAAGCACCTTGCATTTGCATTGAGTCGTAGGTAATCGCAGCGTTGCGTAGGAGATTTTATAGCCACTGGATCCAGCCTTTCCTGTAGACGGACATGGTTGGGACCGACCTTAACCATGGTCGGCATAGAGCTATAAAGTGCTCATATACTATCCACACTAAATTTTTGACCTACCTCTTCAATTTGATTGATGGCCTGCATTCGGCTAGCGGAACAATTATTTGTCGAGAGTCTGGATGCACGCCCCATGTGTCTAGCTTTTACTTATCCACTAAAGTTCTTAAAAAATAGCTGGCCACTAATGACTTATTTTGTTGACAAAATGAACTAATTTCCTTTTTCTAAAGTTGATTTACTTTATTAAGCCGATGCCACTATTAATTGCTGACAAAGGCTTCTGTCCGGTTTTTATATATTTCCTGGATCAATAAAGGCGCGCGTTGCTGCGCCCGTCAATTTTGGCACTTTAATGTCGGTATTTGATACAATTATTTGGGGTAGTAATATTTTTCATGTTAGTTATTGAGAAAGAAAATATTTAGGAAGTTTTGTATTTATGTGTCGTTGGAGGAAAATGTTAGATTGAAAGAAATTTAGGACGTTTGCCAAAAAGAGGTTAGTACATTTTTGTGAGATGCCTGAACTTAAATTTGGTTCCTCCCCGCATACGGATGTTTCCGTGGCGTCTGTTCAACAGTAGCGAGGCTTAGGTCGCTCACCTCATACGTATGGTTCTCCCACTTGCGTGTCCAGCAGGCAAGAATTGTTTCTCTCTTTTTTTTTGAGGGAAAAGAGCAAAATTACATTACTCTTGAGCCAACAAATAGTCGGCCAGGGGCGGAGCCGGGGGGGACGATCAACAATTTTAGTAGAAACAACTAGTAATTATCAACGAGATTCGATCAATATACGTACTCGGCCCCTCTATACTCGAAACCACTGCTTTCAGGTCATTCGGGACAGTCACCACCCATTGCATGTCGCCCATTCTCCTAGCTCTCGCCGCGAGGTAATGTGCCAAATTGTTCTGTTTACGGGTAGCATATATTGACCTGAGATCCTTGGAATTTTTGCAGCTCCTTCTTGATGTCGTGTAGCACCGAGAAACAGGCTGATCGATTATCTGAATCAGGCTGTAGTTCCTTTACCAGGAAAGAGCAGTCAGTCTCAGCGATGATAGGTCCTCTGTACAGCGTCGCCAGCGTCTGCAGTCCAGAGAGTAGAGCACGAGCCTCGGCTTCCTCCACTGAAGAGCAGCAATCAATTCCTTTGGACAGCGAGAAGAGAACAAATCCCCCGTGATCGCGAGCCACTGCGCCCACATGAGATATCCCGTTGTCAGCAAAGAAAGAAGCATCAATATTCAGTTTGACAGTTTCGCTGTCTGGGGGGTACCCCTGCTTTGCAGCACCTGAATCAGGTTCCTTGTCCTGTAACTTCTCCACACCAGCGTCAGAGATAGGTCGTTCTTGCTCGGCCGAAGCAAGAACTGTATGCCACCTGCCTTGTTTATCCTTTGGCAAGAATTGTTTCTCATTATGAAGAGGAGATGACACTCATGGATCAACCCGCGAGTATTACGATTGTGGAACGATTTGTTGAACTACAAGTCCGTTAGCTATTTATGAACATTGCCCTCCTGACCCGCTGGCTTTGGCGCATCGCCAATGGGGAAGGAGGCCTCTGGCTCACCATCATCCGTAATAAGTACCTTAGGGGCCAACCCCTTGCCTTCTGCCAGTGATCGGGTGGCTCCCAGTTCTGGCAGTCGGTGATCCAGCTCCTACCCGTCCTCCGCATTGGCACGTCCATTTCGGTTGGCTCCAGGTCTTCGACCCTGTTCTGGTTTGACCGGTGGTTAGGGGACTCCCCCCTCGCGGCGCGATTCCCTGACTTATTCGCTATTGCGGTTGACCCTCGGGTCTCTGTCGAGACAGCCCTTATTGACTTATGGCGCCTCGCTTTCCGGCGCCCCTTCGGCCCCCTTGAGGTGGTTGCTTGGTACTCCCTCCTCCAGGACATGGCCCTTCTACCGATGAACGTCAAGGAGACCCCGGATTCCCTCTCCTGGCGCCTCGAGCCATCGGGCCGCTTCTCCACGAAGTCCGTGTACGCTGCCATTGCTCCCTCGGCGGCCTCGGAGCCTTTTAGCCTGATCTGGGACATCCGCCTGCCTCTGAAGATCAGGATTTTCCCGTGGCAATGGATTCGTGGACGCCTCCCCTCTGGGGTTGAAGTCCTCAAGCGTAACGAACCGGGCGATGGGATGTGCCCCATTTGTGGCATGATTGAAGATGCCAACCACATCTTCTTCTCGTGCACTACTGCCCAGTTTCTCTGGCCTTGCTTCCGCGAGGTGGTCGGTGGACAGTGGTGCAACACCAACTTCCCCGACCTACTTGCGGAGCTGAACGCTTTACCCCCTCGCTACCGCCATATTAGATGGCTATGCGTGGGGGTCCTCTCCTGGACGCTTTGGACCATCTGCAATAAACTTGTCATTCAGAAAGTGCCTCTCCGACGTGCGACTGACGCGATCTTCAAAATGTGTGGCTACTTGCAGCTTTGGCGGCCGCTTAGCCGCCCCCAGGACCGGGACGTCATCACCATCCTCCTCGCCGACCTTCGCTCGATGGCTCTCCGCGTGGCGCCCCTGCTACCGCCTCCTCCCCCAGAACCTGACTAGTTACTCGGGTTGCTGTGTGGAGTGTGTGTTTTGTTTCTAGGGCTTGTCACTACTAGGAAAAGGGCTATAGATGGGATGGACACTAATGGCACACCAGAGAAGTAGTGCACCACTACTATATACTAATGGCGCACCATTTGGTGATGCGCCATTAGTGTGGAAGACACTGATGGCGCACCAGACAAAAGGTGCGCCACTAGTGATAATTTTTTTCATTTGTCCATACATACTAATGGCGCATCCGACCGAAGTGCGCCATTACTAGTTCTAACTAGTAATGGCGCACCAGCCACAGAGTGCGCCAGTACTATATTCTTTTTTATTATTTTTTATTTGCAAAACTACTAATGGCGCACCGTGTCACAATGCGCCATTACTAGTTTAAACTAGTAATGGCGCAGTACTACACGGTGCGCCATTAGTGTGTGTGTGTGTATATATATATATATATATATATATATATATATATATATATATATATATATATATATACTTTTTTGCAAAACTACTAATGGCGCACCACCTGCAGGTGCGCCATTAGTAACCAGGGTTACTAATGGCGCATTTGCAGGTGGTGCGCCATTAGTAACCTGGGACCCCAACAAGATATTTTGGACAGCCACACGTACCCACTCACTTTCCCCACTTCATTCCCTCCACCTCCTTCTCCAAGCTTTCGGCTGCCTCCTCTTCCTCACCTCATTTGCATCATAGATTCATCAAAATTAAGTGGTGAAATTACCTTTTTTGATAGGTAAGTAAGGGGAAAGCTATCTTCATGATGTAGATCTAGTTTTTTTCTCCCTAGCTCGCTCCAACAACGTGCACATGTACTTTTTGTGGCCTAGCTAGATCTATGTATGTTTGTGGTGTTGCATATGTTTGTGGTGTTGCATATATGTTTGTGTTTGCAGGTACCGGTATTTGAAATGCGATAGTTGCCAATATTTTGCCGGAATGTTGATTCATTTCCGTTTCTGCGAGAATTTTGGCACTATGCATTCTTTTTGGTCCTATTTTTAGGGAAGGTCATGCCAAAATTTTTCTTGGTTCTAAAATATCGTCTTGCTCTACCCCGTAGGCGACCATGGTCCGCATGATGATCGAAGGCATCGTGAATAGGTTTTTGAGCTCCGCAAAGGCCGAGATGCTTCAAAATAACGAGACGGAGATAAGATGTCCGTGTCAAAGATGCAAGCTGAAGAGCCTTATTGCGGACCCGGATTCCGGGCAGGTGCGGGACCACCTGCTCTTGCGTGGTTTCATGGATGGCTATCGGTGGCAAGGTGATGAAGATGACTATGAAGTCGTCCATGGGGGCCGGGCAAGAAATGAGGAAGGGCAACAAGACAACCACCACGGCGAGGGCGGGCGAGAAGACGAAGAATCTCCAGGACATGATCACGACGGTGATGCTGTACACAGTCATCATGTAGAAGATGTCGTACATGATGATGAGGAAGATCAAGACGAAGGGCATGATCATGAAGATGATGATGCCGGAGCAGACGACGATGGAGGCTGGGTGCAGGACCCTCATATTCAAGAGCTGCTTCTCAAGCAGACGGATAACGCAAGAGCTGCCGCCCGAGAGAAAGCCAAGCTGGATCAACTGGAGATAGACGCGGTTACTCCATTGTATGAAGGATGCAGGCCCGAGGATACCCGCCTGAAAGTAACGCTCATGGCTCTAGAGATGAAGGTAAAACACAAAATGACCAACGCATGCTTCGACGAGAACATGTCATTCTGGCACGAACGTCTTCCCAAGGGGAACAAGTGCCCGACCAGTTTCGAGGAGGCGAAGAAAATCGTGTGTCCTCTGGATTTACCGCACGTGAAATACCATGTGTGCATGAACAATTGCATCATTTATCGGGACGAGCACGCGGAGTCTACCATATGTCCGGTGTGCGGCGTCACTCGATACAAGAAGAGGAAGAAAGCTCCTCGAAAATCGGTGTGGTACTTTCCGATCACTCCTCGTCTGCAGCGGTATTTCGCGGACCCTAAGGTAGCAAAGCTCCTGCGTTGGCACGCGGATAGGGAGGAGAAGAAGCGGGAAGATGACGGAAATGATCCGGAGATAAATAAAAAAGACAAGATGCTGAGTCACCCTAAGGATGCGAGCCAGTGGCAAGCGTTGAACTTCGAATACCCAGAATTTGGGAAGGATCCAAGGAACATCGTGCTGGGCGCGAGCACCGATGGAGTCAATCCGTTTGGCAGCCAGAGAAGCACACATAGCACCTGGCCTGTGTTTGTGTGGATGTACAACCTTCCCCCTGGTTGTGCATGAAGAGGAAGTACATTCACATGAGTATGCTAATTGAAGGGCCGAAACAACCAGGGAACGACATCAATCTGTATCTGGGGCTGCTGAAAGAGGAGCTAGACACGTTGTGGAAAACGCCGGCCAATACGTGGGACGCCGCAGAGAAAGAATATTTCCCTATGAGAGCCGCACTGCTCACGACGGTGCACGACTATCTCGGTTACAGATATCTCGCGGGGCAGGTAGTCCACGGATTTTCTGGATGCGTAAGGTGCATGGATGACACAACGTATCGCCAGCTAGATAGAGATCCCGGGTCTTCGAAAACCGTGTTCATGGGACATCGAAGGTGGCTTCGCGACGATGACCCGTGGAGGAAACACAAGGATCTGTTCGATGGTGAAACCGAACCCCGAAAACGCCCGCGTACGAGGAGCGGCGAGGAAATAGACGAGCTATTGAAAAATTGGAAAGATTGCCCACTGCCGGGAAAGAAGCAAAAGGCGCCAGAGCCGGGAAAGAAGCGAAAGGCGCCAGAGCCGCTGCTGAAGGTATGGAAAACGAGGTCTGTTTTCTGGGACTTGCCGTACTGGAAGATCCACCGTGTGCCTCACAGCCTTGATGCCATGCATATCACAAAGAACGTGTGCGAGAGTCTGCTTGGTACCCTGCTCAACATGCCAGAGAGGACCAAAGATGGGCCGAAAGCAAGGGCAGACTTGAAATCAATGGGCATCAGGCAGGAGCTTCACGCTAATGATGATGATGATGATGATGAGGCGAAGCAGGACACAGAAACTCGTCGCAAAGGCAAAAAGGCCAAGAAGACCGGAAATGACTACCCTCCCGCGTGCTTCACTCTAAGTCAGGAGGAGATCGAGCAGTTTTTCACCTGCCTCGTAGGAGTAAAACTTCCTTACGGTTACGCGGGGAAGATAAGCAGATACCTAGACCCAGCGAAGCAGAAGTTCAGCGGGATGAAGTCTCACGACTGTCACGTGCTGATGACGCAGATACTTCCAGTTGCAATCCGTGGGATCATGGACGCGCACGTCCGTGAAATGCTATTTGGCCTATGCAACTTTTTCGACGTCATCTCTCAGAAGTCGATTGGCATGAGGCAACTCAGAAGGCTACAGGAAGAGATCGTGGTGATACTATGCGAGCTTGAGATGTACTTCCCGCCCGCATTCTTCGACGTTATGGTGCATCTGCTGGTCCATATCGTGGAGGATATCATCCAACTCGGGCCGACGTTCCTGCACAGCATGATGCCGTTCGAAAGGATGAATGGTGTCATCAAAGGATACGTTCGCAACATGTCACGTCCAGAGGGAAGTATAGCCAGGGGCTTTCTGACCGAAGAGTGCATCTCCTACTGCACGAATTATCTAGGCATCGAGAACCCCGTTGGTCTGCCCGTCAACAGGCACCTCGGCAGGCTCGCTGGATGGGGTCACCGTGAGGGTCGCCGCGAAATGCATGTCGACTTCGAGGGTCGACTCGCCGACTTTGAAAGAGCAAACCTAGTCGCGCTACAACACATAGACGTGGTCGATCCTTGGGTGGTAGAGCACAAAACCTTTATTGAGAAGACGTACAATGACCGAGGCCAACAGAGGACGGACGGAGATATAATCAAAGAGCACAACTCATGTTTCACGCGTTGGTTCAAGCAGAAGCTTCTGTCGTACCCTTTACATGAGGATTCTTCCGCGGAAGAACAACTCATATTCGCCTTGTCACAGGGCGCCGAGCACAACCTGATGACCTATGAGGCGTACGATATCAACGGCTACACATTCTACACCGAGAACAAGGACATGAAGAGCGATGGTTATCAGAACTCCGGGGTAACGATGGAATCCTACACCGGTAACGACAAGGACAGATACTACGGAAGGATCGAGGAGATCTGGGAGCTGAGCTATGCTGGAGAGAAGGTCCCGATGTTCCGTGTCAGATGGGCCAAGAGCGTCCTAAAAGAAGACCGGTATTTCACCACCATGGTTATACCCGAAGTCAAATCCAAGACCGCGGGCGCAAACGTCACCGTGAAAAATGAGCCATGGGTACTGGCTTCCCAAGTGGACCAATGATTCTTCATTACCAACCCGTCAAAGCCCAGTCGTGTTGTCGCGAGGAGAAGCAAAAGGAAGATCATCGGAATGGATGGAGTAGCCAATGAGCAAGACTTCGACAAGTACGGCGACCCGAAGATCGAACATGACGACGACGATGAAGTAGCAGCACACACCACAAGAAGAAGCAGGACCACCCTACCTAAAGGATGTCCGTTCCACAGAAGAACTCCATTTGCGAAAAAGAAGGGCAAGAAGATTGTGAACAGATAGCTAGCTAAGATCGATTGTATTTAAATCATAGTCTTCATTTCTTGATTGTATTTCATGGGCACTTTTTGATATCATGAATATTTTTAAATTTCATGGGCACTTTTTGAATTCATGAGGACACTCAATCCCGATCTCCCTCCATCTCGATCTCGATTCCCCCTCCATCTCGATCTCGATCCCCCTCCATCTCGGTCCCACCCGCACCCTCCCCCGCTAGCTCCACCGCCGCCGACGACCCACATCAACCCTCTCCCGCTCCACCGCCACCGGACCGGCCCCGACCCCCCGCCACCCGCCACGGCCCCGCACCCTCCCCCGCTCCACCGCCGCCAACGGGCACCCCCCGCACCCTCCCCCGCTCCACCGCCGCCGCCGATGATATTTTCAAGTAACAAATTTGAACATATTTTTTTAAAAATTATTACTGTTTTTATAAAAAAATATTACTGTTATGATTTAAACAAGTTTGAACATATTTAAACACAAATAAATATCAAACAACATTTAAAATGTATAAAAAAATAATGGGGAGCCTGGGAATCTAACCCATGACCTCCTGGTGTGTGTGCTGCGTGCTGACCAATCGGGCTAGTGGGCGGGTTCTGATGTGGATTGGGTTAGGTGAAATATAACCTGAGTGCTTGAACTGTAATAAAAAAAACATTCTAAAGGCGCACCTCTGCGGGATGCGCCATTAGTAAGCTTCCCCCAGTCCACCTATTCCCCTCCCTTGCTAGATCCCCACTCGACCTAACTTTGCCCCCTCTGCCCCAACCATACGCCGCTGCCGCGCCTGCACGCCCCCGTGCTCGCCGTCCCCAGCCGTGCTCGCTGCCCCCGCCGCACCCGACCACCACCGCCCCCAACGCCCCCTCCCCGAGCCGAGCGCCGCCTCCCTCGCCGTCCCCCCTCCGCCCGCGCCCGCGCCCTCGACGTCCTCCCTCCCAAGCCTCGAGGGCACCCGCGTGGAACGGATCGGGCGAGACACAGAGACAGGCGAGTGGAGGAGCCCGCCGCGTGTCACCGGAGCTTCAACGCCCAGCCGCTGCCGGAGCTTCAACGCCGGCGTCTTCCTCCATTCCTCCATCCCCTCCCCAGGTGATTCCTCCCTTCTCCTCCACCCCCTCCCCTGCAAACCCTAGCGCCGCCCCTATGATTTTGCCGCACCACTATCCGCCATGGTCGGGCCTTGCTCCGCGCGCGGCTGCACCGTGCTGCCCACTGCCTGACCTCGCCTCCGGCTGTCACCCGGCCGCACCAGACCCGCTCACCCCGCCCCTGTCCATTCCCTGGTCGCGGGGCTGCGCCCTGGCCTGCAGCTATCCGCTCCGGGTGCGGCTGCCCGCGCCGCCGTTCAGCATGATCCTGAGGCACTCGAGGGCCGTCATCAGATGAGATGGTGATGATGATACAATCAATCATCTCATCTCACCACTGATTGTTGCACAGCTTAATTGTAGTTCTGATCCGTTAATCCACCCAATTCATTCATATTTGCATTCGTTCATTCATTTGTAAATTGTACATCATAGTGAACCTCGACTCATGTTTAGTTTGACAGCAATGTTTAGTGTAACCATCATCATCATGTTGTAAAAAGATAGTTCATTTCATTTTATTTGTAAATAAATGCAAATTGTAACAGATTGTTGTATAGATGGGGCCCTCATTTGCCCCAGCTATGAATAACAATTCATGATTCATTTATGGGTTTCTTGCTCTTGTTCTGTTTGAATGGTTAGATCAGGCTATTAACATGAATTTAACTAAACAGGAATTTTATGTTGTTGCTGCTGAAGATGAGTAGTTGTAGGAAGATGATGCATAGTAGTTTTATGTTGTTGTAGTAGTTGTAGGATGTTATTGTAGTTGAAGTTGTTGTAGTAGTAGTTTTATGTTGCTGTTTGTAGTAGTTGTTGTTGCTGAAGATGAGTACTACCAATTTACTGTTAGTAAAGATGTTGAACACACAACTGTTGTTTACTCTAGTGATAGGAGTAGTAGTGGTGGCCATCTAGTTGGACTACTACTGCTAGGACTTGCTCCAGATTTTAGGATTTCTTTTCTTCTAGGACTAGGTTTTCATTATTTTTCTGTTGTGATTGTTTTTTGAGCTCTTTCTTTTTCATTTCCTACTATCCTTATCCTAATTATCTTAAATTGTTATGATGTGTGTAACAGGATTAGATCTTGGATTTGCTAGTGGACTTTGGGAGTTTCTTAGTCATCTTGGTGACTCCATATTTTTCACTATTTCAGCAAGTCTTTTGTAAGCATTAAACTTTCAGCACTACATTTTTATCTTATGTGTACATCTGTTTGCTTCCAATTGCTATATATGTATTGTTGTTACTAAAAATGATGAAGCTCCTGTCAATTGCTATACATATATATGTGTATGATGATCCTCCTTTCCTGCAGTAGTATAGCACTTGCAGTAGTATGGCACTTGCAGTAGTGGTGCCTACGCAAGATACAGTTCAGATTTGATTAGTTCCATAAATTTGTATGACCACAGATTTGTAAAGTTTCAGAGATTTGTATGACCAAAGATACAATGCAGATTTGAATAGTTCCATAAATTTATATGACCAAATATATATTTCAGATTTGTATAGTTTCAGAGATTTGTATGACCAAAGATACAGTTCAGATTTGAATTGTTTCAGAAATTGGTATGACCAAAGATGCTATTGTATATAAATGGGCTGCTGTAGAACTGTTCTTCATCTTTACAGTGTTGTTGTAGTGAAATATGCTGAATTTTCTGCTCTGATTGTTGCTCAAAGAAATTTAGGAAAAAAATGGGGTCCTGGGAGACGCCGCTACTGCTTGAGGCCCTTGAGAGGCCCTTCGTGTCGTGATGATTTTGCAGGTACCCCGAGAGGCCCTTGAGTTTGCCGGAATGTCGATTAACTTCTATTTTCAGCAAAGGTCATGCTGAAATTTTCCCTGAATTTTAGCATGACTTTGCTAAAAATCAGACATATGAGGTACTTGCTACTAATGCATGGGCCGGGGTATCTTAGTACTTAATTAAGTAGGATGAACTGCCCCTTTATTCTTGTTGCATTAAACCATAGGTGGCAATAGAGCCAAGTGATTAGGCCCAACGTAGAATTCTCCTCAGCATCGATAAACCCTAGATGATAAACCCAACATAGGTGGCAATAGAGCCAACTGATTAGTGCCAAGTGATTAGGCCCAACCTAGGGTGCCTCGGCATCGATAAACCCTAAATGATGAAAACTTAACTTAGCATTTAAGGTGCCTCGGCGTCGACAAACCCTAAATGATGAAACATTGGCTTTTAGGGTGCCTCGGTGTTGATGAGAACCTAAATGATGTATGCTTAGGCTTTTAGGGTGCCTCGGCGTCGACAAACCCTAAATGATAAAAGCTTAGCTTTTAGGATGCCTCGGTGTTGACAAACCCTAAATGATGAGACCATGATCTTGTTCCTTGACAATAACCAACTTTTTGACCAAACTTTTTTCCTATTTAGAGCGAAACATGGACCACAACGATGAGGCCGGCGGTTCGGGCGGCAAGCAATTCTGGGAGCTGTCCCAGGAGTTGGAGGAACAACCTCACCGCTATGAGGACGCCGCGGAAGACACCGATCCTGACTACACAACCCCTAGTGGCGTCGGGGATGACACCACTGATGGTGCCGCCGAGGATGCCACCACTGATGATGGCGGCGCACACACAGATGGCAGCCAACCGAAGAGGCAACGGAAGGACCGGCGCCCGAGCGTGCTAGGCATCGTCAGGGAGGAATTTACTGAAGTGGACTCCGACGGGAATCCGATGGCGCCCAGACAAGTAGTCAAGGAGTACTTGGTTCAGCTCGGGTGCATTCTTCGGAGCACCGTCTCAATCAACACCGAGAACCTAAGGCATAAGGACCACGGGAATTTGCGCAGCCTCCTCTTTACGAAGTTGCATGAACGATACAAGTTCCTCGCTGAGTTTGCAAACACACGCCTCTCAGGGAATAAAGTGAACAGTACCGCCCTCACAAGGATGAGCACGGCCCTGTCTACTTGGAGAAGCACGATGAAGGCAATGATTGACAAAGGTGGTAGTTATGACAAGATCAAGGCGAAATATCCTTTGATGAGCGAAGATGAGTACAAGGAGTTCAAGATCAAGTGCGAGAGCAGCGCAACCTCTGAATCAAGTCAGTGGGGGAAAGAAATGCGGAAGATGAACTTAGGGGTCCACCAACTTGGTCCCTGCGGTTACAGAGTGGCGGAGCCTGTATGGGACAAGGAGGACGCAGAGCGTGCCGAGAAAGGCCTACCACCCCGCTTCAAGAAATACCGTGACAAGCAGACCAGGAACTTTCTCAGGGCCCGGTACAAGGAGGACCTGGTAACAAAGGAGCTTACCACGGATCCGAAGATCAGGGCGCTCGAGCTTGTTCGGGTAAGGAATATACCCCCGCGTAATTAGCTCCATATGGTTGCATTTTAATTAATCCCCAATATTTTTAAATGGTTCACGTTCCTTCCGCAGGACACTGAAAGCAGTAGCGCGGGGTCGTCTCAGAGCTCCCCTTTCAACACCCCTTTAAATAGGGCGTTGAACGTAATGAAAAACAAGGATAAGCTCGGTAAGCCGACGTCAGCTGGTCCTGTGACCGGCAAAGGCTTGTACACAAAATTGTCGTCATACTATACCGCTGGTGGGCGAAAGGAGAAAAAGACCAGCTCGGAAAGCCAGTCGCGCGAGGTTGAAGCACTCAAGGCACAAGTGGTGCGGATTCCGGAGCTTGTCCAAGAGCAAGTGGAACAACAACTGGGAACGAAGCTCAACGCCATGGTGCCTACGTTGATTCATGGGCTGACGACGTGGATTGTGGGCGGCCAACAGGGGCCTCCCCCGGTTCCCAGCTTCACGGCCAGCAACTCGCACAGCACGCAGGCGGCGCCATTGGTGTCTCCGGCGGCGCCATTGGTGTCTCCGACGGAGGCGGTATTCGTGTCTCCGGCGCCGTCACGGGCATTGGAGCTTAATGCACCCGGGTGTACGCCGGCCGGCACCTCGCCAGCAAGCGGCACCTCCGTTAGTTGCACGCCCGCCGTTGGCGGTGCCTCGACATTAGCCGAGCTCGACGGCATCACGGTAACTAAGCCTCTCGGCCGATGACTTCATCTCCTTGCCTTTGACTGGGCATCCCTGACGCCCTACATGTTTTCGCAGGGCGCCACCGACGTTCCTTGCACTCTTCTGCACTTCGTGGGCAGCGAGTTGGTCGATGTCGCCAAGGGCAGAATCGTTCAACCGGGCAACCCCATGTTCCACGGTAATCCGATGCCACCCACAGTGTATAGGGTTGAAGTGGTTCGGGTGCTGCCAGGCTGCGACGAGCTGTTACCTCCGATTCAACCCGCTGGGGCCGACGAAGAAGATGAGATGACCCTCAGCGCCTGCGTAAACTGGCCCCTGCTTTGGCCAAAGAGCCAGATTCGTTTGGGGGCGGGGGACACCACCCCACAGACAAGACCGCCAGTCGTGCTAGTGCCAAGCCATGGCAAGAACGCCGCAACGCTACCGGACCTGCCGGACATCCCTATGCCGGACATCCCTATGGCACAGGATCCGGACAGCCCTATGGCACAGGATCCGGATGACAACGACAACAACGACGGTACATTTACCAAAGTCGATAAGTACTTTGCCGAATATGGGTACGCTGACAAGTTCTGCGGGCCTCTTTCTCAAGAACCCAACCAAGACGACCGCAATCTAGCTGGTACGACGGAGAAATCCAATTGCAACAGGTGTCGTCTGCCGTTCAGTTCTCAGGAGACGCCTCCAGCTCCCGCCTTCACCGAGCCTCAGATAGCTGAGGTGCGAAATATTATCAGCCCCAACACGCTCAAGAAGACGGTCTGTGAGCAGAACTCGGTCCCATTACAGGAGATAAAGAAGAAGGGACGGAAACGAAAGACTAACAAGGGCGCCGGTGCGAGCCAGCCGGCACCGAGTTTGATCCGTGCTCAGGACGGGCCACCTTCACCTAAGGATATCTCGAGGAGGGTGCATGTGGCGGGTAGGGCGATGCTACCGCCGAATATGCTCAATGCTGCAACCGGTGCTATGCGAAGTCTGCACGACAGTGTTCTTTCTTTGGAGAAGCGGTGTCTCAGAGAGAATGATGTGGCATACCCGGTTTTCGTGGCCAAGGTGCCAGAGGGCAAGGGCTTTGTGGATGGCGACATCGGGGGTACGATCGTCCTGCGGTTTGATGACATCTTTGCTATGTTTAACCTTCATCCGCTGCACTACACCTTCGTTCGGCTGTTTTCGCTGAGTATGGAGATGCGGATCATTAGAGACAAGACCCCGGACATCGGGATAGTTGACCCCTTCTACATGCGTGCCAAGCACTTGAGCAGCGCTGGGGACCGCCAAGTTGCAAGTTCACACCTCGAGGCGTCATTTTGGCAAACCCATATAAGGATAACTTCCTTGTGGCTTACTTTCCCAATTAAGTCATCCCTTAACCGCCCCGTAACATATGATTTCTTAGATTTCGATCGTTCTTTTTTTTTCTAACATTCCGTGTTCTGTGCAGTGACACACATTGCACACTCATCCTCTTAAGCCCGAAATATTTCATGACCACGTATTTCGACCCGAACCGTAACTCCAAGATAGACTACACAAATGTCAAGAAAGTTTTTGATGATGTTCTCCCCGGCTACGCCAAATCTGGAGGCACCTTCACCTGGGCAGTTCGTAAGTACGACAAGCACATGTTCTCACACAATATGAAGTTCTGCTGCGTCAAGCAGCCGCCTGGCGGTCAGAAGGATGCCTACTACGCCTGCCATCACATGCGGGCGATCGTAAGGGACCATCATCACCTTCTGCTACCAGATAATCTCAAAGATTGGGCCGCGACCTTGTCGGCAATCCAAGACGCGGGCCTCAGACAAGAATTCTTTCGCATCCACTCGGAGTTTGCGGACATCATCCATCAAGATGTCCTTCATACCTCGGGGCAGTTCTTCCTCAGATATCAACCGTCCAACAGTGAGATAGATGGAACGCTACAAATGCAGGGTGATAACGACCGCGATTTCATGACCATCACAACAGATGGCGGCTTCATCCACGCTCCTGTCCGATGAGTCGAGTCGAAAGTAGTGATGTGTAGTTCTGAAACATTGATTGGCTCATGTTGTAATTAAACTTTAATGAATTCGTATGTCTCTATGGTTTGGACAGTCGTTCAACTTAGATGTAACGATGCTATATTCTGTCCAATAATATATTTTGTAATCTGTGCAAAAATCAGAAAAGTAAAAAAAAAACAAATATTCATACTAATGGCGCATCACCACAAGGTGCACCATTAGTATGCCAAAGGATACTAATGGCGCATCACGACAGAGTGCGCCATTAGTATGACAAAGCACATGGTTACGTATGGCCCCCCGAAGGCATACTAATGGCGCATGGTGTTACATACTAATGACGCACTGCGTGATGCGCCATTAGTATACCAGATACTAATGGCGCACCAGTGATGCGCCATTAGTAAAAAATACTAGTGGCGTGATACTAATAACGCACCGGTAGTGCGCCATTAGTAGGCCTTTTCCTAGTAGTGTGTTGAGTTGTGCCCTCAGCATTAACCCTTATAACTTGTCTGTACTCTTGTGGACCTCTGTGTGTGTGTGTGTTTGTGGGATCTTGTTGAACTTGTTGGATGCTTGAGTGGTTTGCTTTATAATATAAAGCGAGGTGAAAGCCTTTTTCGGTATGTTGTTTTCTTCTGGTGCTGCTCACATGCCGAAGACCCATAAGAGTCCAAATAGCATAAGAGCTTCGATTTTTTAGCAGCGGCCCAGCCAGTGTAGGAAAATTTAGCTGTTTTGTGGATATGTTAAATTATAACATGGTATACACGTTGACTTAGAGATTATAAGTACACTACTAATTGAGAATAGATTATAAATTCAGAAAATTATATACATGGTGTACTTCAGAAAATCCTGCATCTGTTTCATCTATCGTCGTTCCTGCTTTGTCTCTAGAGCGTTTTCCTTTGCTTTCAGATCAATACATTTCTTTAATAGAGAAAATTATCTCGTCTGCCGTGCACATTCTCACCTGCCAACCAACCATAACCACAGATAACAACATACTGTTAGTTTCCTCGTCTCTTCCATTCTCCCATCCACCGAAATCTAGCTAATGACTTGCATGAACTATAAGACAAACAACACATACATAATTATGAAAATATTTGATGAAAGTAAATCAGTGCCCTAGCTTTGCCACACCTGACTGGCAACTATCATAAGATTTTCATGAGTTTATGTTAGTACCAGTAAAGGATTGATAGTCGGTAAATATTAAGTCCTACCTTTTCAGTAAATTCTATCAAACGCATTAGCAAGCTGCAAAATCGAAAACCAAATCTTGCATGAATGTAATCAACAACATGTGTACTACGTGTCAGAACTTTTGGTTGTGTCAGCCCGAATATCTCTTAAAAAGCATCAAACCTACTTTCTGTTAAAATTAGTAATAAGGTGATACTTTGAAGCAGTTCTATCAGTACGATTTCATGCATCTCTAGTACAATCAGTGGAGCAATAAAAGTCAGTGCTAAGTCCAAAATTTCTATGCACTTGTTTCAGTAAATTTAGAAAGGAATGTAGCATCAATTTAATCCCCATATCTCCAACAGAATTATCTAATCAAGCCATGGATACATTGGAGCCATGTGTGCCCCTATTTTTTGTACTGGAATTTGTGTACCTTGCTTTGGAGCGCTTGCATTCGGCCTCCTTGTGAGCCACCTCTGCGATGTGGGCGGGCAGCTCCTTGCGCCGCCTTTGCTTGACCCGACGGAGCCGCTTTTCCTCCTGAGCTGCCAGGTCGTGCTTCCGCCTCGGTTTGCCTGGCAGCCAGTTCACTCCCGATGGCCTGGTTGCTGCGCCGTGGAAGGAGAATGAGGGAGATCGAGGAGAAAGGAACAGCTGTTGGCCCGTTACCTTCCACCTAGCACAGTACTAGGAAGGAGAGAATATGTGGACACGCGTGGAGTACAGGAAGCGCCATGGTAACTGACCCGTAATTATCCGGCGCCTGCGAGTAGTGCGCATCTATTGCCATTAAAGCCTTGTGAATTTTATTTTGATAAAGGGTGAATTTTATTAGCTCATAAAGAAGCATCAAGAAGATACAAACTAAAAGAGTACACACTCGGCCTCTGCATAGCTAAGATGCACACATCCAACACAAATGCACACACACAAAAAACACGGCAGCAAATAGTAAAGTCATATAAGACCAAAGCTATGCGTAGCCGAGGAAAAAAGAAAAACCCAAAGTGATCGGAGCCACGATCAGCAAACCAAAGTAAACACCATATCAGCACCAATTATCTAATAACACCACACAGACAATGAGGTTCTTCAATAGCAACGCCTTCAAGAAGGGAGCGACACTCCAACGTCGCCATTACCGGATTCAACCACCAAGGGCAGAATCTAGGTTTTCACCTTGAAGAATCAGTCCGAGCATATCCAGACAATGGCTTCAACAAGGTAATGATGTAAAAAAAAACATCACCATTGCCAGGCATAACCAGTTCGGTCCAGACCTAGGCTTTCACCCCGGAACTCGCGACCGGGTGCTCGAGTAGCAGCACCATCGAAGTCATGCAAGTGTTGTCGCCACCACTTTTTCATGATCCAAGCAGTTACATGCAATGTGACTGCCGCCACTGCACAACTATTTCTCTGCGTCAAGTGGTCGCTCATAATTTGCATCACACTGCCGAAGTCAACCACTGAATCCTGAGATGGACCGAAGATCTTGCAATGACCACCGCTGTTGTGGAGCCGTAGGAGGTCGCTGCAGCAGTGTGCAGTCACCCTCACTCGGTCGACCGAATCTGAATCACCACCACCAAGCCGTGGATCATAGCACCGCGGGTGGTCACCACCAGATCCATGGTTGCCGGCCGCGAACCTTCATGGGATCGCGAGGTCTTGTAACCATGCCCGTATAAGATGTAATCGTAGATGACAACGCATCCGTACGCGAGCCATGGCGCCAACTGTAGCAAGGAGTCACCGCACTTTGGGATCAAGTGCGCCGCCAAGAGCCCACAAGGGCCATCAGACGGCTCCATGCATGAAGATCCAAGAGATGCCTAGTGAGCCACCGTGCATCCATGTAAGCATACATCATGTACTTTCGTACTGTGCTTGACACATGCAAATGAGATGCCTTTCAGCCACGATCTGGAGTCCCTACGCCATTCGCCAGAGGAGGAGACACCGCACGAGAAGCTGCGAGCCTGCGACTTGAAGCCGCTGATCGACCACTTGGTCCAGAGGGAAGACCCTGACAAGATCACAGGCCACCGTGCAGCTCATACCCCGGGCGACGCCGTCCCACCGCGCTGCACATCTGCCACATACGCATCCCTCTACACCGCCGCCGCTGCACGTAGAATGAGTCCTCGCCGTCGCCGTCGGCTGCAGGGCCTTTGCCCGGCGACGTCCTCCGACGACGGGGAGGGGAGCAGACTTAGATCCTGCCGGTGGAGGGCGGAGGAGATGGCTGCCGCCCGTGTCGCCCGGAGACGACGCGGTGTGAATGGTATCAAATCGCCGGTGAGTGGTATCAAATTGACAAGTGACAATCCACAGCCCCCGCCCATCTGGATCGGACCCGAAGGACAGCCGGCATGCGACGCCGTCGGTCGCGGCCGTGGGACCTTCGTTGGTCTCGGTGGCCATGGGAGTCACTCCCACCCAGCGTCGGTCGCCACGCGAGCGATGCGTCTGTTCGAACGAGAAAACAGGGCCTCCCAGAGTCTTGTACAGTATCTTTTATGGCTGCATGGACTGGGGAGTTGTATAAGCCCACTAGCCCAATTTCACACCATAGGCTCAAAAATGTGACCGGAGCAGCGACCCGACACGGATATGGCTCGTTCTTAGCGAATGAAGCGAGCAAGCGCAGGATTGAGACAAATCGGACAGCCTAAAACGCCTGAAGCTGAAGATCCAACGGCTGCGAACGCTAATGACCTAAGATGGCTGGATTAGTGCTCATCTTTAATGTCTCTAAATATATAAAGCGGCATAGCCAAACCGATACATGGTGATGAGAAGATCCCCGAACAAAGCAGATTAAGGAAAAACATGAATACAGGAGAATCCACACCCTACCACAGGCGGGACCTCATTGTGTTGCTCACACCAAGTTGCCGCCGGAGAGGACCCCCTGCCTTCCCGCTCCTAATCGTGGAGCTCGAGCTTGCCTGCAGATAATAGGGACCGCGAGGAGCAACAACGTGGACCCGTGTAAATAATAAGAGGCAAGTGAGACCGCCCACGCTTCATGTCAAGATCCGAAAATGTCTACCAATGAAGACGCGGCGCATCCGAAGAAACCTTGGCTCCAAGACGACACCCTCAGGAGGCAAACGACGCTTGCCGGAAGTCAGTGGCAAAATTGGGCCCAAAGTTCTGCATGAACAAACTAGAGTTGGGACATTACTTGGTACATTGCAGTCTTCGGAAAGGCGGTGCGGTGATGCATCAGAGCAAGACAGGCTTCTCAAACTTGCTCCATATCATCTATGTGTGGCATCCCTTCCACCAAATTTTGCTCGGAAATCTCACGCAACGTTATGAAATTCACATGTCCAAAACGTGCATGCCACAACCACTCTCCTTCATCGTACTTTGCCATCAAACACACCGGTTGTGCCCGAGTTGCCTGTAGTATGTACAGCCGGTTTGGTGTCCTTTTCATTTTGGCAACCACCTTCCCTTGATCGGACAAAACCATGCATTCATGCTCAACTATAGTTTTGACACCAACCTCATCAAGATGGCCTATACTGATGATGTTGCTTCTCAGGCGAGGAATGTAGCACACACTCTTCAGCACACAATATTCACCAGTTTGGCACTGAAATACAAATTTTCATCTTCCTTGTATATCAAATAGTGAGCCATCACCAAAATGACCCCTTCATCAAGATCAGTAAACAACTCCTATATCCAAGTACGAGGCATCCTTCTTCTGCTCACCTCTCACCTTGGGCACCACTCTTTCCTCATTCAGCATTACAATCTCTGTCGTCTCTCCTGGAGAACATGCTTCCTCACACGCCACAATCATGAGTAGTGCTGGATCATCATCTTCTTTTTCTGCAAGATGTGCTTTCTCTTGCTTTGGTTTCGGGCAGTCAGAGGCAAAATGACCATTTTCATCATAGTTAAAACATTGAACTTTTTTAATGTCAAATTTACGGTGCTTCTTTTGTTTCCCATTGCCGTTGCCACCCTTCTTTTGCATTAGCAACTCGAGCGCACGAGTCATGAAGAGAAGTTGATCTTCCTTGCCGCCATGGTCATCGGGGCGATCAGACTCGCTTCCTTCGAACGCCAGAAGACACCCCACTGACTCGGTTACCGACATCTTGGAGATGTCTCCCCATTGCTCAATCATGTTGATGATGGGGGAGAACTACTGCGGCATCGCTGCGAAGAGCCTCTGTACCACTGTCTTCTCCTTGACTTTTCTCCCAGGGATCAGATTTCACCCACCAGACCATCACCCTGACTGCAGGATTTAGCCAGGGATCAGATCTCGCCGCCGTTATGCTGTATTCGCCGGAAATCGCCGCCAGCTAGCTTGGCCTGCCTGCCTATCGGAGACGAGGAACACACCACCTTATATATGTATTTGCCCGATTTCCTGCCAAGCTACTGTGATCTTAGCTAGTTTATTCAAGAGAAAATCTAGGACGGGAAGGAGCCAGAGAGATAACGAAAGGAGATTAATTGTGGGACCATGCATTAATTCGAGAAAGACAGCCCAAGCCTGACAAAGTCGTGTGTCATCCTTCCGCGGTCCTACTTACTGTTCCAATTTGACTGGCTGTCTGGCTGACCTTGAACAAGCCTTGTAGAGGAAACCACATGTGCGGTCTCCTTTCTAATGCTGCCTAGTTGTGCATCTACTATTCCCTAGTACGGATATAAATTTATTTAGGGTGTCACTCTATCAAATGGCTTAAATTCTATTTATATTTCAGTTAGTAAAAATTAGTTCCATCTTCATGTAAAAATGCTACACCATCAAAACCAACCATCCCAATGCAAATCCAATTCACTAGCATCAATTGGTAATTAGTACTCCTTCAATTCAAATCCAATTCATATATATTTTTCTTGCAGCAATTTAATTTCAGTTTTGCTATAAGATATAATTTGAATCTCATTTACCTTTTATAGCCATTGGATGTGATGCTATAAGATGCGTGTGTGCTGACGTGGGTTGTATCTGTTCTTATTTTCCATGTGAATGAGACCATATTATATCTCATCTAGATGAGTTCTAGGTACTCCCATTTAATTTAGTGTTTACTTACATCAGCTCACTGTCACGTGCCCACCAATTCGTCAACGAGTGGGAACTTAAGTGCATGGTGATGGCCAGCTTCTCCCCGCAAGTCTTCCTCCTCTTCTTCTCCGGCTTCCGCAAGCGCTACTCTTCGCGAGTACTCAGCGTGCTGCTGTGGCTGGCCTACCTATCGGCCGACTCCCTCACCGTCTACATCCTCGGCCGCCTCACCCTCCGCGGCGGCAGCGGCAACAACCATCTGGCCCTCTTCTGGGCGCCATTCCTGCTGCTCCATCTCTGTCAACGACTCTGCTGACAAGGCAACGACAAGTCGTGATCCACTACAGGGCGAACCGGCAAGCATCATCAAGGCTAGGCCCACGAGGATCCAGAAGCGGCCTGCTCGGTCATTTGGCCCAGAATGGGTCTAGTAGGCAATGTATAAGTAAACCGATGACGCTTGTAACGGCAGGACGGAAGGAACGGCTTCGGCCGGCTGGATAGGATAGGATTGGCTAGCGTTGTTCTTCCTGTTCTCCTTGCTTCCTTCTTCGATTCAACTCAATCTGTAAGCAATTATACCCAATTCGAGAGGAGAACTAGTTGATGCTTACATTTGGCATCAGAGCTACAGATCCTGGCGCATCAAGTTCCAAGCCACCACCCGCACGCGACCAGATTTGCGGCCCGCCGCCGCCGAGAAATCATGGAGAGCCTGTCGCCGGCGACGAAGGCGGTGTACGAGTTCCTCAAGGCCGACTTGGCGGAGTCCCTCGACGTGCGGTTCAAGCGGCAGGATGAGGAGGCGTCCAAGTCCATGCGCTCCATCGTGGGCAATCTGGCGACGCGGATCGACGACCTTAAGATGTCGATCGGGGTCAACATGGACGAGATCCGTGCCGGAATGGAGAGACCGCCGACCGCTATCTCGTCATCCACGGGCAGCCGCCAGCAAGCGAATCTGCTCCAGATGGGAAGCAGTGAAGGAGGAGCGGAAGGCAGTCGTTCAGCTCCGCCAGCCAAGGGGAAGGATCATGTTCCATACGTGCCTCCTCCAGCCAGAGGTACGAGATCTGAGCTCAATCCCGTCCAGTCTGCTCGCTACTCTGAATTTCATCGAGAGACTGAGCAATTTGGTTTTGGCCCCCGCATTGATTTGCCTCGTTTCGATGGAACCAATCCGAGGCTGTGGCAAACGCGATGTGAGGATTATTTCAGCATGTGTGGGACGCCCCGTCAGTTATGGATACAGTTCGCTTCCACCATGTTTGAGGGGCCGGCAGCTCGATGGCTTGAATCTGTGCAGCGTAGGGTTCCAGGCGCGTCATGGGAGGAATTTTGCAGGCTGTTGCAGTGCCGGTTTGGTCGAAATCCACATCAGGCACTTGTGCGCAAATTCCACAGTATCTCTCAAGCGGGCACTATGGAGGAGTATGTGGAGCAGTTTGCAGAGTTATATGATCAGCTATCGGCATATGAGGCGGTACCTGAATCAATTCTGCATCAGCCTCAAGACCTCGATGCAGCTTATGATCTGGCACTTTTGCATGAATCGCTAACGAGCTCTTCTCCACAAGTGAGTCAGACTGTCAGGAGACAACCAACGTCCACGACAACAAATCAAAATAGAGCTGTGACAGCCAAATCCTCAGAAACACATAAGCAAACTGCTGGAGAAGATAAATGGGCTACTCTGAGAGCATATCGCAAGGCTAAGGGATTGTGTTTCATGTGTGGAGAGAAGTGGGGCAAAGATCATCAATGCAAACAAGCCATTTCCCTACATGTAGTACAAGAGATGGTGGAATTCTTCCAATGCACTGGCAGCAATGGTTCAGATACTGATGATGAGGAGGTGAACCTTATGGCCTTATGAGAAGCTGCAGAAGGAAAATCATCCAAGAGCAAGGCATTCCAACTGATGGTTGACATTAATGGGCAACAGAAAACTTTTTTGGTAGACTCTGGTAGTACTCATTCATTTATTGATACTACCACGGCTGCAAAATTATCAGGTTTGAAGGAATGCACAGCAATTAAGGTCAGAGTTGCAAATGGAGGAATCATGACCTGCTGCAGTTACATCCCAAAATGTCAGTGGTCAGTGCAAGGAATTTTGTTTGAACATGATCTCAAGGTCTTACCCCTCAGTTGTTATGATGGAATTTTAGGAATGGATTGGCTGTCAAGGTACAGCCCCATGACAGTTGACCGGGAGCAAAAGTGGATGGCATTTGCGGTCAATGGAAAAACAGTCACATTGCAAGGAATAGCACCAGTAGAATTTGCTTATACCATCATTGAACTGTCAATAGTGACTGATGAAAATGCAGCTAAGGTACTGCCAGAAATTCAGGAATTGGTCGAGGAATATAAGGATGTGTTCTCAATTCCTGTTGGACTTCCACCAGAAAGAGCGTGTGATCATTCTGTTCCTCTCATACCAGGTGCTAGGCCTTTTTCTCTCAAACCCTACAGATTGGCACCAGAATTAAAGGATGAAGTGGAGAAACAAATTCAGGAAATGATGGACTCTGGAGTAATTAGAAGAAGTAACAGTCCCTTCTCTTCTCCCATTTTGTTGGTCAAAAAGAAGGATCATACTTGGAGGTTAGTTGTGGATTACAGACATCTGAATGCAATCACTATAAAAGGAAATTTTTCCTATGCCAGTAATTGATGAGTTGCTGGATGAATTGCATGGAGCTCATTGGTTCACCAAACTGGACCTTAGAGCTGGGTATCATCAAATCAGACTAGCTCCTGGGGAAGAATACAAAACTGCATTTAAAACACATCATGGACATTTTGAATTCAGTGGGCTATGGTCTTACTGGTGCACCTAACACATTTCAAGGGGCAATGAATGTCACATTATCTCAGGAACCAGAAATGTTGAGATATTTTGTGTTAGTATTTTTTGATGATATTCTTATCTTCAGTAAAACCCTGGAGCAACATCTTCAGAATGCCAAAAGAGTACTGCAGGTGCTAAGGAGAGATCAGTGGTATGTAAAAATGTCCAAGTGTGAGTTTGCATCTCAAAAGTTACTCTATCTGGGTCACATCATTAGCAAGGATGGAGTGTCGACCGATCCAGAAAAGATCAGTACTATAGAACAATGGCCAACACCTGTTTCTGTTAAGGAAGTTAGAAGTTTCCTAGGTTTGGCAGGATACTACAGGAAATTTATTCGTCATTTTGGTGTGATTGCAAAACCCTTGACCAATCTTCTGCGCAAGGGCAACATATTTGTGTGGACTAACATCGAGGAAACAGCCTTCCAAACTCTGAAGGAGGCATTAGTAACTGCCCCAGTGTTGGCCTTGCCTGATTTCAAGAAGGTATTTGCCATTGAGACAGATGCTAGTGACTGTGGTATTGGAGCAGTTTTAATGCAAGAGGGACATCCTCTTGCTTTTGTCAGCAAGGCGTTGGGCCCACGCAATCAGACTCTCTCAGTGTACGAAAAGGAGTTCTTAGCCATATTGCTAGCTATAGAACAGTGGCGCTCTTACTTGCAACTCAAGGAGTTTATGATAATAACTGATCAGCGAGCCTTGGTCAGTTTGACAGAGCAACGATTGCATACAACTTGGCAGCAAAAAGCACTTACCAAATTGATGGGGTTGAACTATCAGATAGTATACAGAAAGGGAGCAGATAATCGAGTTGCAGATGCCTTGTCTCGTAGACCTCACCCAACAGCAGACTGCTACATGATATCTTCAGTCCAGCCTGCTTGGATACAAGAGATCGTACAGAGCTATGCAGCTGACATGGCAGCTCAGGCTGTTCTGCAGAAATTAACTGTTGATCCTAATGCTGATCCAAAGTTTACATTACATGAAGGGCTGTTGAGGTATAAGAAGAGGATCTGGATTGGTGCAGATGATCAGTTGCAGCGCAAAATCATTAGTAACTTGCATGCTAGCTCAGCCGGTGGCCACTCTGGTTTCCCAGTAACATTCAGAAGAATTTCTCAATTATTTTACTGGAAGAATATGAAACCCATGATCAAATCTGTTTTGCAACAGTGTGAAACTTGCCAGCTGGCTAAACCAGAGCGGGTACCATACCCAGGATTATTGCAGCCACTACCGATACCCTCCAAACCATGGGAAATGATGACGATGGATTTCATTGAAGGGTTGCCTTCATCTCAACAGTTTAACTGTATCTTGGTGGTCATAGACAAAATGTCCAAATACGGTCATTTTATTGCTTTGAAGCACCCTTACACTGCCAGTACAGTAGCTGAAGCCTTCTTGGATCGTGTGTACCGTCTTCATGGATTACCAGTGTCCTTGGTATCAGATCGTGACCCAATTTTCACTAGCTCTTTTTGGAAGGAATTCTGCAACAGAACAGGTATCAAGCTCCGAATGAGTTCAGGCCAGCATCCTCAGACAGATGGGCAAACAGAACGCGTCAATCAACAAGTCGAAGGATATCTTCGTTGTTTTATCAGCGCTCATCCCCATTGTTGGTCGCAATGGCTTCCACTTTGCGAGCTGTGGTACAATTCCAATTGGCATTCGTCCACGGGTCATTCCCCGTTTGAGGTGGTCTATGGACATGCACCTCGTTACTTTGGTATTGCTCCTGCCGATGCAATTGCCAGTTCTGATGTTCATCAGTGGTTGGAAGACCGTCATGTGATCATGGAGTCGGTTAAACAACAGTCGCTGCGAGCCCAGCAACGCATGAAGGTACAAGCTGACAAACACCGTACTGAAAGGTCATTTGAAGTGGGTGACTCTGTTTTTCTCAAGATGCAACCTTACATTCAGTCTTCTATCGCTCCGCGGGCAAATCATAAGTTGGCTTTCAAATACTTCGGTCCTTTCCCAGTTACAGAGAAGGTTGGCGCGGTGGCTTACAAACTAGCCTTGCCTGAGAATTGCCGCGTTCATCCGGTCTTTCATGTTTCGTTGCTCAAAAAGCACATCAAGGCTGACCAGGAGGTACTCCCTATGCTACCTTCTTCTGATGCACCCTTGCAGGTTCCGGCCAGAGTCCTTGATCGCCGCTTGGTTCAGCGAGGAAACAAGTCGATCGCTCAAGTGCTAATCAAGTGGAGCAGTTCGCCTGAATCTATGGCAACTTGGGAGGACCAGGAGACACTGAAGCAAAATTTTCCTCGAGTACCGGCTTGGGGGCAAGCCGCTTCGGTTCTAGGAGGGATTGTCAGCGACTCTGCTGACAAGGCAACGACAAGTCGTGATCCACTACAGGGCGAACCGGCAAGCATCATCAAGGCCAGGCCCACGAGGATCCAGAAGCGGCCTGCTCGGTCATTTGGCCCAGAATGGGTCTAGTAGGCAATGTATAAGTAAACCGATGACGCTTGTAACGGCAGGACGGAAGGAACGGCTTCGGCCGGCTGGATAGGATAGGATTGGCTAGCGTTGTTCTTCCTGTTCTCCTTGCTTCCTTCTTCGATTCAACTCAATATGTAAGCAATTATACCCAATTCGAGAGGAGAACTAGTTGATGCTTACAATCTCGGCGGGCAAGAGACCATGACAGCCTTCTCCATGGAGGACAACGCGCTGTGGAAGCGCCACCTTCTCAGCCTCGTCACCTAGGTGGCCATGGCCACCTACGTCGTCAGCAAGCAGCTCAGCGGAGCCAACGATGACCAGTGGCTCGTGGCGCCCATGGTGCTCGTGTTCGTTGCCGGGACGGGGAAGTACGCCGAAAGGATCTGGGCACTCAGGAGAGCTGGCTCAGTGGCGCCTGGAACGAGCCGCTCTACCTCAAAACTCGTTTCACGTGCGTCCAACGATGCTGTCTGGGACACACAGGGGTTCTACGGTCAGCTGCGCATTGTGATTTGCAAGAAGCAGGAGAGGAATTTTGAGGTCATCCTGGATGTGGCGGCTCAGGCCTTCAAACTGAGCCTCCACTTTCTCATGGACATGACCCCTTCAATCTCTCTGCTCCCTGAAGATACCAAGGACATCAAGCAGGCCGTAGAGGTATTCCAATCTTCAGAGGACAGAGTCCACATGGGGTACAAGCTGGCTGAGATCAACCTCTCCTTGATCTATGACTACATGTACACAAAGTTTGGCACGCGCCATTTCCACATGCTCCCATTCTGCAACGTCTTCCATAGGATCGTTGCTCTTGCGCTGCCATCGGTGGCGCTTGGGTTGCTCGTGAGGGGAATGATGACCGGTGGTGGTAGAAAGGGGCATGTCCATGACAAAGATGACGTCATCATATGTTACGTGCTGCTTGTCGGGGCCGTCGTATTGGAGACATGCTCAATCTTCATGTCATTTATCTCTTCATGCTGGGCATACAAGACCATCATTTCGTGTTCGCTAACTTGCCCATTGTGCCGAGATATTCCCGGTGCAATCGCAGGGTTGCTCTGGTTAGCCATGCATCTTCATCCAGGAAACAAAGGAGAGTGGTCGGCGAAAATGGCACAGTACAACATGATCCAAGGATGCATCAAGGAGAAACAAGAAACTGGCTTGTTGCGGCGGGCCATGCGTTGGCTTGGTGTCATCGGTGAGCCCCGGGCCATCACGCATACCAGCATCTCTCCTGAGCTCAAGAAGCTCATCCTTGATAAATTGCTGGACATAGCAGCCACCCCACGCGTCCAGGAATGGGACATTGGCGTTGGCAAGTTCCGTGGCCAGCGGGCGCAATGGGTGGTTGAAACGAAGCAAGACCGTGCAAATCATCATAAGGTTTTGCAGATCTGTAACATCCAAGGTTTGGAGTTCGTGTCGAGTGTGCTTCTCTGGCACATTGTGACGGACATATGCTTGCTCACCGCAGATGACGATGTTGCCGTAGAGGGCGGTGATTCTTCCTCCCACGACGAGGAGCACTTAGAAGACGGCGGTTCATCTCACCATGAGGATGTACAGGGCAGCTTGTCGGAGCGAGGCCCTATCAGAGAGCTGTCAAACTACGTCATGTACCTCGTTGCAGAATGCGGAACCATGGCCGGCAGTGAAGGTCATTATGTGGTGACTAAGGGCCGGAAAGAGGTGTCACGCTGGCTGCTTGAGAAGCACGGAGGAGGATCTGATGATCGGAGGAAGGTGATCGAGGAGATTCGTGACGAGGACAGCTCCTTCTTCCATGAAAACTACTACCCCGTGCTGGATCGAGCTCGCCGGGTCGCCTCGGACCTGCTTAAGGTTGGAGAAGCGGGCGACCGTTGGGAGCTCATCTCAGCGGTGTGGTTAGAGATGCTTTGTTACATCGCGTACAACTGTGGGGCTGCGTTCCACGCCAAGCATCTGGCCACCGGTGGCGAGTTTGTCACGCATATCAAGATGCTTCTGTTTATGGTAGGCGTGCCTTTTCTCAAGGATCTTATATCTTATATCTTATATCTTATATCTTATCTTATATTTACTAATTGGAGGCATCATTAAAGCCTTCTCATTAATCCACATCATCGAAATTAATTACACCGTTGGATTAAATAATTAACGCCAGAGATGAAAAAGAAACTTACGTAACACATGGTGTAAAAGAGGACTCCTGCCACGTTTTGGTGAAGCATAACAAAGACTGCATCCAACGTTGCCTAAAATAATAATAGCATTCTTCCATAAAAAGATCTAGCAATGAAAAGGAAAGAAAATAGGAGAGCAGATCCGTTTGATTACCCTTCAAACTCCAATCTTCTCCCGTGAAGTAAAACAAAGAAAGCATCAATTTTATCCTCCAAAAAAAAGATGTTCATGTTGGTAAGTGATTTTTTTCCATCAGCAGATATGCTAAACGTAAGATGTGATTTAAGTGTGGCGTGATAAATGCAAAAAAAGAGTCCAACAGGATAAGTACGCATGTTGAAGAGTCCATCTATGGTACAAGTCATACGACATGCATGATTTAATTCTGACGTGATATGTTTCTTTTAAGAAAAAAAAGTCCAACGTGACCTTTTTTTGCGGGGAAAAAGTCCGACGTGATAGAACAAACACTACTACCCCTGCACGTACGTTTAGAGGCAAATGTGTCCATGTATAAATACATGTGTACAAAAACAATACGAGGGCCCATGCAAACAAATAAGGGCTGCATGTACGACCATTGAACCCCTGCAAAAAAAATGTACGTCCATTGAAACGTGGTTGCAATTAAACAATATATAAGGCGTCCTTCAGTAATGGGAAACAATATGTATTCATCAACCAGATATTGCATCCTTGGAACTTTTATATGCATGTGGAAAGAAAGAATGGACACATAGAAAGTTGTAGAGATTTGATCGGATAAGAGGGCACTACAACAAAAATAAGGAAATTAATTTTTAAATTCATATTCGACGGGAGGTTCATTCAATCTTCCCAGTTTCAATGCCAATCAAGATGGATGATGCTCTAAAGGGGGTTCGTCGATGCAGACCATCTCAAACTCTGTCGACTTCCATCCCATTTGTTTATCGATCCAGTGGCCGTAGTCTCAGGGTGCAACGATGGCGGGTGCTTTTCCAAAGGGTATACGTTTCCTCCACACCCATGCATCGCCAGAGTCATGGCCAACATTTGGTTTGTCGGGCGTGAGGTCCGTCTTCGTCCTCATTATGGCCCTAAGAAACACCAGCATACATGTCTGCATACTTCCAAAAAAGACTACATTACACTTGGCCCAGGGAGAATACAAGATTCGAAACAACTAGATTGGTTAGTCTTCTCTATAATCAGGACGCACGTTTGCTCTTATCATGGATATAGGATGAGTTTAACACTTTGTTTGCCATGTAAGTCAAGAAATATCTGTGTGATGACCATAAAATCTTCTTCACACTAAAACGGAGAAAACTGTTCATGTAAAAAGCAAAAAGGAAACACATCTCTTCCTCAAAATAAAATGAAAAACATCTCCCTCAACTCCTATACATGACTGCTGACCCCTTCCCTTCGATTCTCCTCTCCCATCGATGGCCCCAGGAGTTTTTCTCAGTGAAGGATACCCCCTTCACCATCAAGTGCCCTCTCCCACCAGCATGGCCATCGGCAAACCACAAACATCCCAAAGTCAGGTGTTGCACGGGATGACAAGCGACCACAAGCGATGACTGAACTTACATGCATGTATTATAATAAAGATCTACATCAACGTTTTCATATTATTATTGTTTGACATTTTTGAATTTTCACAACTTTGTTATATAAAATATTAAAATTGCTAGACCGTGCAGGTGCACGGGTTGACGACTAGTGTGAAAGAATCGTTGTTTCCTAAAGCCGGGAATATCTATTCTTAATTATTTTTTTCTCTGTGATTTTTTGGACTTTCCTATTTGATCTTTAGCCAGCAGACTCCATATGTTTGGATTGTACGAGTTAATTTCCTATTTGAACTTTAACTCCATACGTTTGGATTGTACGTACTTGTGTCTTCGAATCGGTGGCTCGATCTTATGATGAGTGAGATGCAATTTAAGCCTTTTTCGATCCATCGGACTAATTTTTTTTTTAAGAAAAAACTTCCCCCCTATTCATCTTCAATCATGACGGTACAATGAACATTAAAAATAAAAATTACATCCAGATCCGTAGACCACCTAGGGACGACTACAAGCACTGAAGCAAGCTGAGGACGCGCCGCCGTCATCGCCCCTCCATCGCCGGAGTCGGGCATAACTTGTTGTAGTAGACAGTCAGAATGTCGTCGTGCTAAGGCCCCATAGGAGCAGCCTACCAGAACAGCAACCGCCGCCAATGAAGAATAACGTAGGTTGGAATGATTCAACCCGAAGACACACGAACGTAGACGAACAATGACGAGATCCGAGCAAATCCATCAAAGATAGATCCACCAGAGACACACCTCCACACGCCCATCAACGATGCTAGATGCACTGCCGGAACGGGGGCTAGGCGGGGAGACCTTTATTCCATCTTCAGAGAGCCGCCGTCATCTCGCCTTCCTGAGCAAGACATAAATCCTAACAAGACAAGAAAAAACGACTAAAAACAGCCCTCCCGCCGGCCCTTGACAAGATCCACGACTCCATGGCCCTAGGGCCCGCTGGCTAGGGGACGCACCCCTGGCAGTGCGTTTCCGAGAACTTTTCGCCATTGCGGCTGACCCTCGGGTCTCTGTCGAGACGGCCCTTATTGACTTAGGGCGTTTCGCCTTTCGGCGACCCTTTGGCCCCCTTGAGGTGGCCGCCTGGGATTCCCTCCTCCAGGACATCGCACTTCTGCTGATGGACGTGGTGGAGGACCGGGATGTTCTGTCCTGGCGCCTCGAGCCCTCTGGACGTTTCTCCACGAAGTCCCTGTACGGCGCCATTGCTCCCTCATCGGCCCCAGAACCATTTAGCCTGATTTGGGACATCCGTCTCCCGCTGAAGATCAGGATCTTCCTGTGGCAATGGATCCGTGGCCGGCTCCCCTCTGGTGTTGAGGTCCTCAAGCGTAATGGCCCGGGTGATGGGATGTGCCCCATCTGTGGCACGATTGAGGATGCTAACCACATCTTTTTCTCGTGCCACTCTGCCCAGTTCCTTTGGGCCTGCTTCCGCGAAACGGTTGGCGGACAGTGGTGTGATACCAACTTCCCCGACCTGCTTGCCGAGCTTAACGCCTGCCCTGCCCGCTACCGCCATATTAGATGGCTGTGCGTTGGGGTTCTTGCCTGGACGCTTTGGAACATTCGTAACAAGCTCGTTATTCAGAAAGTGCCCCTTCGCCGTGCGACTGACGCAATCTTCAAATTGTGTGGCTACCTGCAGCTTTGGCGGCCACTTAGCCGCCCCAAGGACCGGGATGTCATCACCGCCCTCCTCTCCGATCTCCGTTCGATGGCGCTCCGCGTGGCTCCCCCGCTGCCGCCTCCTCCACCCGAGCCCGACTAGACCGCCTGGCGGCTATGTGGATTGTGGCGTGTGTTTTTTGGGTTTAGGGCTTGTTGTGCTGTGCCCTCAGCTTTGACCCTATCTTGTACTATTTGTCCGTGTGGACCTCCGTGTGTGTGTGTGTGCGCGCGCGTGTTTGTGTGTTGGATCTTGTTGGATGCTTGTTGTGCGGTTGGCTTTATAATATAAAGCAGGGCGAAAACCTTTTTCGGTAATACTAATTGTTAGTCAAGGGAGAGACTAAGGCCCTTGGATCCATATGACTAACTGTTAGCTCACTAATTTCACTTCTTCAAGGATCCAAACAGACGGACTAATAGGAGGACTAAATGTTTTCCTGTTAGTCATAAGAACTCAACTACTAGGGACTAATTAACGCCTTGAACAAAACATGAAAACCCACTTTATCCCTTATCTTCTTTCAATATACTTAGGCTAACAATTAGTCAGGATCCAAATATACTCGGACTAACAATTAGTCAAAACATGTTTTTCAGGGCTGTATGAACTAACAATTAGCCCTAGTGGATCCAAATAGAACCCAACTAATAGGGACTAATTTCTCCAACAAAACATGAAAAGACCACCCTACCCCTTATCTATTTTCAAATATACTCAGGCTGAGTCATGATCAAAACATACTCCGACTGACAACTAGTAAGGAGCAAAATGGGTTTTTCGTGGCTGTCTGGTCTAATAATTAGTCTGAGTTCCAAACAGACATAGGACTAACTGTTAGTTAACTAATTGTTAATCTCGGACTATAGGGATGAAAACAGGATGGATAATATCCGCCAGCCCAGCGATCCAAAGACCGAAAAAGCAAATATGATCAGATATGGCATGCATCAATAACCACCCGACATCATCGTATCTGAATCCCAATCAGAGAGAAGCAAGCGGGATATGATATGGAATGACTAGTATCTGTCTGAAATCCAAAATTAATGTATTTTGTTTAAATATAAATAATTAAAAATTATAAATATGATAAGAAATCTATATATTTGGTGTAGATAGTGAACCAAATTAGTCTTGTTTCCATATATTAGTGATCACTATCTTCAGTTTTACTCTAACTGCACTTGTACCATGTAATTTTTCAGCCATACAAATCTTATAATAGTATATCCGCGTCCGATGCCAACTCCGAGAAAAGAATATAGCATGGGGTATCAGATCAAGAAAAAACTTTATCAGGTACTATCTGCTCCGACTCTGGATCCGAGAGAATATATACATGAGAGGGGATCTCCCCATATCTCTTCATAATAAAGGGTAGGACGGTCTTTAAAAAAAAATACATCGCCCACGTACGTCCTCCCGCACACACACCCTCCGCCCTTGCCGACCCATTCTATACCTCTTTCCTCTTCTGTAAAACATTCAAAAAAGGAATGCCCAGCAAGATTCAAACTCAGCAGTTATAAGGTTAGCACAACTACAATAACCAACTGCGCTACTTTCTTATTGTACACAATTATCTTCTTTTTTCTTCCTCAAATATAGCACTAACCAATGCGGGTATTGTTATTGTAGCTGTGCTGATTATGTGGATACAAGTGTGTTAATTGGGGAGTAAGAATTGTTATAGTTCGTGTAATCAAGCGACTTATGTGCTAGCTCATTTGTTATGTAATAAGTCTTCTTTTAGTTGGTCCTGATATTACTGTCAGCAAGCTCATAGACGATGTAAACCTATTCTAAATCAATAAAGCTAGTCATGATGTTTTTTTTAAAAAAACAACAACAACACGAATCTGTCTTTTCTTTTTGGTTTTTGTTGGTGGCAAGAGCACTAGAGACCCACAAACTTGCATTGGATGTGATGGTTTAGTCCACAAACTTGCAAAAGGTGATCAACTAGTCCACAAACTTGTAAACTATGTGATGGTTTAGTCCACAGCCAATCAGAGGCGGTGAATGGACTTCATCCTCCACCGGTGCCACTGTGCGGCAAAATTTCGTGGTTTGACCCTTTTATGAAAGTTGGTCCAGATCTAACCGTAATTTGTAAAAAAATCAGGATATGGCTCTTTTGCTACCGCAAGGGTCCATCGCGGTAGGGTGTAACAGCCTACCGCCAGGTTCCCTGACGGTAGGAAACACCCTTACCGCCAAATAGGCTGACGGTAGCCTTTACAACCCTACCGCCAAGGTGCCCGGCGGTAGGCAGAAGCACGCACTATGTTCCATACTTAAGAAAAAATTGCGGTAGGGCGTGCAACCCTACCGCGAGGGACCTTGACGGTAGGCTGTTATACCCTACCGCAATAAACTCTGGCGGTAAGAAAAGAGTCAGATCCCGAATTTTTTTCAAACTAGGGTCAGATCTGAACTAACTTTCAGAAAAGGGTCAAAACACGAAATTTAGCCCTAGTGTGCATTTCTCCATTCTCATATTCATCGTACAGTGGCAGCAGCAGTGCTGCATGTGCATTGCATACATAGACGGGTCCACTCCTAAAAAAATTTGGGGGCCCAGTGTTGGCCCAGGCCCGACCTTGACGACGCAACTGTCGACTACTTTCCGATGATGCGCTCGTACAGGCTAGTGGCGGCCAATTCCTTCCGGCCGATCGAGCGTATAAGACAATGTTACATCCCTCTCACTCCATCGATCAGATCGTGCCAGATTACAGGGGATTTGGGGCTAGGGTTTGAGGAGAAGGAGGGGAATCTGAGAGAGGAGGAAGAGATACACGGGGGCAGTGAAGGGGAATTGGAGGAATGGGTTCTGCCTATTACACTTTCGTCCCCCTCTCTTCCGGTCCAGGACCTACTTAACCTACCATCACAGCTCCCAGGTGTCTGGGTCGAAAAGCCTGTTGGGCTTCTTGTTCCTCTTGGGCCGGCCGGCGTCGTTGGTGGGCTTGGGCGTAGCGGTATCCGTGACATCCCCCCTTGCTTCAGACGCGGCTTGACCCCAAGCCGCAGCCCCTGGAAATCGACTGCGGAGCTCGAAGAAATCTTCCCATGAGGCCAGCGCGTCCGGCTGGGATGACCACTTGATCAGGACTTGAGGGATCTTGGCCTTGCCTCTTGTGATCATGCGCCTCGCTAGCACCTTCTCCGGGAAATCTGGTGGTGAATGAGGCGGAAGGGGCTCGGGCAGTGCAGAAACAGCTTCCGTGTCCGGCGGCAGAGCTTGTCGCAGCAACGACACATGAAACACGGGGTGAATTCGGCTTCCTTCCGGCATTTTCAAGCGATACGCCACCTCTCCAATGCGTGCTGTCACCTGAAAAGGGCCAAAGAACTTGAAGGATAACTTGTGATTTGCACGAGCAGCGACGGAAACCTGCACGTAGGGCTGCAGCTTCACAAACACCCAATCACCCACGGAGAAAGAACGCTCTGATCGTTTCCTGTCTGCCTGATCCTTCATCCTTTGCCTGGATCGTTCCAAATGCTGTCGCAATAGTGCAGTCACCACTTCCCTCTCCTGATGCCAGCTGGCCAGATCCATAGGAGAAGACACTGAAGCATCAATGATACCGAAGTGACGAGGGGGGTGACCGTATAGTACCTCAAACGGGGACGCCTGCAAAGCGGAATGAGGTGCTGTATTGTACCAGAATTCTGCGAGGTGCAACCACTGAAACCACCGGTGTGGGCAGGAGTGTACGAAACAGCGGAGATAAGTTTCCAAGCATTGGTTCACTCTCTCCGTGGTTCCATCTGTCTGCGGGTGGTATGCTGATGACATGCGCAGTTCCGTTCCGGCCTGACAAAATAGCTCCTTCCAAAGCCTGCTTGTGAACACACGATCCCGATCCGAGACCATAGCATGTGGCAGACCGTGGAGTTTGTAGACGTGAGTCATGAAAGTAGTGGCCACTTGGAGAGCTGAGAACGGATGAGCCAAAGGAATGAAATGAGCGTACCGAGTCAGCTTGTCCACCACCACCATAATGCAAGAGAACCCCCTTGAGATGGGTAGCCCTTCGACGAAATCAAGGGTGACAGTGTGCCAAGCATGAGGAGGAATGGGCAGAGGTTCCAGCAGCCCTGGGGTGCGCACACGCTCTGCTTTGGCTTGTTTGCAGATATTGCAGTTTGAGACAAACAGGTTCACGTCTTGACGCATCCCTGCCCATGCAAACAGTCGGCGTAGGCGCTCATGTGTGAATTGCATTCCCGAGTGTCCCCCAGTAGCACTAGCATGGATGGCTTGAAGAATTTTCTGCTGCATGCCCACATTCTGACCTACCCAGACTCTCCCTTTGTAATTAAATTGGGGTCTTCTGACGTGCTGTATTGTTGCAGAATCGCTCTGGCATTTTCATCGTTCTGGTAGCCTTTCACCACTTCTTCTAGCCATATAGGAGTAGCCACTGTAATGGCAGTGACTTCAGCGTCCCGACGCGACAAGGCGTCAGCAGCCCTGTTCTCAACTCCCTTGCGGTACACAATTTTGTACTGTAGCCCCATCAGTTTTGTGTAAGCACGCCGCTGCCAAGGTGTGACTAGCCGTTGATCACTCAAATGAGCTAAAGCACTTTGATCTGTGCGAATTAGAAATTCTACCCCTTGCAAATAAGAACGCCATTTGTCCACTGCCATGAGGATGGCCATGAATTCCTTCTCGTAAGTTGATAGGCCTCTATTTCTGGGTCCCAGAGCCTTGCTAAGGAAAGCCAGTGGATGCCCTTCTTGCATGAGCACCGCACCCACACCAAAGTCAGAGGCATCTGTCTCGATTTCGAAGGGTTTGTCGAAACGTGGGAGAGCTAAAACAGGAGCAGTGATCAAGGACTGTTTCAGATGCTGGAATGCTTCTTCTGCTTCTTGGGTCCAGACAAAAACTGCCCCTTTCTTCAGCAAATTGGTAAGAGGACGGCTGATAAGTCCGAAATCCCTAACGAAACGCCTGTAATATCCTGCCAACCCGAGGAACCCGCGAACTTGTCGCACCCCAGTCGGCGTCGGCCAATCTTTGACTGCTGTGATGTTTTTCTCATCAGTAGCCACTCCACGGGCGCTGATTACGTGGCCCAGGTAGGTGAGTTGTGGCTGTGCGAACGTGCACTTTGACATCTTCACCTTGAGCTGATGCTTTTCCAACCGCTGAAATACTTGCCGGAGAAGGTTAATATGTTCTGCAAGGGTGGAGCTGTGTACTAGGATATCATCAATAAACACTAGCACTCCATGACGAATTAGGTCTGCCAACACAAAATTCATGACTCCTTGGAACGTGCCCAGGGCCTCAGACAATCCATAAGGCATGACCTTGAATTCGTAATGGCCGAGGTGAGTCTTGAAGGCTGTTTTGAACACATCTTCGGCTGCCATGCGGATCTGATGGTATCCAGCCCTTAGATCCAAACTAGTGAACCATTTGGCTCCTGCCAACTCATCCAGCAACTCCTCAATGACAGGCATTGGGAACCTATTCCTGACGGTGATCGCATTCAGCTATCGATAGTCGACACAAAACCTCCAGGTTAAATCCTTTTTCTGAACCAACAACACCGGAGAGGCGTAGGGGCTGTAGCTAGGCTGTATAATGCCCTGCAGCAACATTTCCTTGACCTGTTTTTCAATCTCGTCTTTCTGCGAGGGGTTGTAGCGATAGGGTTTGATGTTGACAGGTTGAGCTCCGGGGATCAAAGGGATCTTGTGGTCAAATGGTCTGGAAGGAGGTAAACCTTTGGGTGCCTCAAACAGGGATTGGAACTCCTTAACCAGGTTAGCAATGGGTGGTGGCATCTCTGTCTCATGCTGACCCTTTTGCTGATCGTCCACAGCCTGCAATTGTACCATCTGGTGGATGCCATTACAGGCAACCAGGAAGTGCAGCTGATTTAGAGACACCGGGTGGCACTCATTGGTCTGAGGTTGGATTCCACTCAGAGTGATCTTCTTCCCATGGTACTCGAAAGACATCCGTTTGTGCCCCCAATGCACATCCATTGGGCTGTGCTGTTCTAGCCAGTCCATGCCAACAATCATGTCATAACAACCCAAGGGAAGGACCTTAAGATCTGTGCAGAATTTGTGTCCTTGGACTGACCAAACGCACTTCTCAATCGCTTTGTTGCAGATTAGTTGTCCCCCATCAGCAATCTTGACCTTCAGAATATTGGTCGTACAGTGAACACCTTGCAATTTGGCAGCCAAGTCTGTGCTAACAAAGCTGTGAGAGCTCCCCGAATCCACTAGCATCAGAACCTGCTGCTGTTGGATCTTCCCGTGTAGTCTGATGGTCTGAGGCCATAGTCCCTTGTACTGCTGCTCGGGAGATGGTGTGACACTCACTGCCCGTATCCGAGATCTTCTCAACATATTGGTAGCCTGCACACCCCAGCACATCGAACATCTCCTGTACCACATGAAGTTGAACTGCCGCAGCACACTTGTGTTCTCTACTCCATTTTTCTCCGCACAAATAGCACAGTCCCCTAGCTCTCCTTTATGCTTTCAGAGTGGACAAACGGTCTTCAACAGTGTTACCGCCACGCTGTCCTTCTGTTGCAGCAGCACGACGGTCCTCTCGCGGTGTGGCAACCGTAGGCGGTGGTCGCCCGGGTGGGGCAGGCAGAGGCATGGCACCCCGAAGATGAGATCGACTGCTTGTCCCATTTCCAGCACCACTGTCAGAGCGCTTTGGTTCTCTATGCTTGGAGATCTCCCGCGCCTCCTCCTGTAAATAAGCCAGAGAAACAGCAGTATCGAGGTCTTTGGGATTATGCACCAAAACAACAACACGAATTTCATCACGCAACCCATCAACAAATCTCGATGGAAACAGAGCTGGGTCCCAAGTAGTACTATGTGCCATCAGGGAGTGCATGATTTCAGTGAATCTACTCACGTACTCGGACACAGACTCTATCTGACGCAAGTGAAACAGCTGGCGAAGCAAGCCAGTGAACTCGTTTCGCTCAAACTGATCACACACAATGGTGCAAAACCTTCCCCAATCCATGTGGCTAAGATCGAACTCATTGTTCTCTAACCAAACCATGGCAGCCCCTGTGAAATGCATAGCAGCAGTGTCGACCCATAACTCTGGATCCAAATGGAAGATCCTAAAATTAGACTCACAATTTTGCTTCCAACTGCGCGGTCGCTCTCCCCAAAATGGAGGAAAATCCATTTTAGGCCTAGGCAGGACGGAAGGGCGATGTTGGAAGGGACTGCTGGATCGAGGAATGCGTGGACTACCAGATCGGGACTGGCCACGCGTCGGTGACCGCCCCGAGGCTCTCGATCGGTGATCGGCGACTAGTTGACTCCCAGGAGGATTCAGAATCTGGTACGTACCCGTGACTAGAGGTGGGACTAGGGTGGTGACTACCCCAGAGCCAACCCCCCGGTGTGCTGGATCGACGCGACGGCCATCTGGCCTGTGGGCGCTGCTGCCGGGGTTGAAGAACGGCGCGCTGCCCGGCGATGGAAGGATCGGAGGGAAGTCCGAAGGCTTGCGGGCGAGGACGGGGTTGCGACCGACGGCGTCCACCTCCTTCCGTACGCCGCCCAGCTCCTGACGCAGATCCGCGACGGACTGCTCCAGGACGGGCTTCCACGCCGCCAGATCGGTCACCACCGGCTGGATCTCGGCGAAGAGGGTTGTGGTCGCCTCGACCGCCTTCTGGATGGCGGCGTTCTGCTCCTGGATGGTCTTGAGCACCGCCGCTAGCTCCTCCACACGCTGCTCCATCTCGCCGGCCTGACGTTGTTGTCGCGTGGTATAGGTGGGCTTCTGCAGGTAATCAGGGAGCTCTAATGCCATATGTTACATCCCTCTCACTCCATCGATCAGATCGTGCCAGACTACAGGGGATTTGGGGCTAGGGTTTGAGGAGAAGGAGGGGAATCTGAGAGAGGAGGAAGAGATACACGGGGGCAGTGAAGGGGAATTGGAGGAATGGGTTCTGCCTATTACACTTTCGTCCCCCTCTCTTCCAGTCCAGGACCTACTTAACCTACCATCACAGCTCCCAGGTGTCCGGGTCGAAAAGCTTGTTGGGCTTCTTGTTCTTGGGCCGGCCGGCGTCGTTGGTGGGCTTGGGCGTAGCTGTATCCGTGACAGACAACAAGTACGTACACTTGAAGCAGGAACACAGGCTGATGGATTGATCCTTATGGGAAGCTAGATTCTACGTACTAGCGAACACACACGTATAGCAGCCGCTTCTTTGATCGATCCGATCCGCCGGAACAACGCACGCGAGAACTTCACAAGGACACGCCAAGTTGATCGCCACTGGAGCGCTTCGCTCCCGTCAATATTTTTTGTATTGATTTTCACGATACAAAGTTTACAGGGTACAAGAAAATATATATGAGCTAACCTAGCTAGCCTAATCCTGCACGAGACCTGATGATTGTCCCGGTCCAACATGGACTCGGACGATGTGGTTAATTCCAACAATCAGCCCCCTTAAACAGTGGCGGAGCTTGGGCAAGAATCATGGGGGGCCAATGGTTGGGGGGCAAACACACTATAGGCTGATTTTTGGTGTAAAAATAGGCCTAAAACTAAGATATATACATGTATTTTCCTGTGAGCTGGGGGGGCCACCGTCCAGGTTGGCCCCCATGAAGCTCCGCCACTGCCCTTAAACACGACGTCGTCACGTCACAGCTCCGACGCTGATCCTTCTTCACATCTCCAAGAACTTCTCTCGATCCAAAGCCTTGGTTAGCATATCCGCCAGCTGATCATCGGTGTGAATGTATTTGTCCTTCATCTTACCTTCTTCCACGCAGCCCTTTATATATTGATACATTGTATCAATATGCTTGCTCCTTCCATGTCGCACTGGATCCTCACGTGGAATAGTTGTAGGCTGGCCGTCAACATTGAGCACCAATTGTTCCGGATCTCGATCCATGAAAACACCGTGTAGCCCCCCTAGCCCCCCTAGCCACACACCTTGGCACGCCGCAGCGGCCGCTGCAACATACTCTATTGCATTAACTGAGGGTACCTTACTCTTCTTGCTCATCTCAAGACGAGGTTTCATTGGAGCTTCAATTGGATTGCAATGTTTCATGCCACTGCTTTCAAGTACCTTCCTTGCATATGCCTCCCAGCATAGTGTGACCCCGTCCGTCTTTTGATGTACCTCTATCCCGGGGTAGTAGCTCAAAAGACCGAGATCATCCATCTTGAAAAGCTCTTTCATCTGTAGCTTGAACTTTGCAATCAACTCTTCATCTGCTCCGGTAATTAATAGGTCGTCGACGTAGATGCCAACTAGTAGATGACTATTTCCTTCACCTCTCTTGTACATTGCATGCTCTAGTGGGGTTTTCTCAAATCCAAGAGAAACCAATGTGTGATCAAGTTTGATGTTCCACTCCCGAGGTCCTAGCCATAGCCCATACATGATTTTGTGTAATTCAGTACCTTGTGCTCTTTTCCCTCTTTGATGAAACCCGGTGGTTGATTCACATACACATCTTCTTCTATCTCGCCGTTCAATAACACGGATTTTACATTCAAGTGATGTATCTTCCATGATTCCTGAGCCGCGAGAGCGATAAGTAACCTCACTGATTCCATCTTTGCAATGGGAATGAACACTTCTTCGAAATCCACACATTTCTCTTGCACGTACTCTTCGGTCACTAGCCTTGCTTTGCGCTTCACACACCCTTCGGCATCATTCTTGATCTTAAATTCCCACTTGAGCTCTATGAATTTTTCATTGTTGGGAAGATCCACAAGCTTCCATGCATTGTTGTTCTGGATCGACCTCAACTCCTCTTTCATAGCCCGACGCCAATACTCCTTCATATTCGCGTACTCGAAATTCGCCGGTTGCTCGGCACTTGATAGACATTGTCGTCAATCATCCGAAGAGTATTCTTCGGATGTGGGTGTAACGCCGGTTGTAGCAGTACCGGTGTAGGTGTTGGTGTCTTTTCCTCCATTGATGTGAGAGGCGACGTTGCCTATGTAGCTCCTTGTACATTTAGGAGCGACGCCTCGCCTTTTGATTTGCACGTTGCTATTGGCAAAGCTAGCTTTTCAACCATGGGTGGACACAATATTTCGCCTTCTCCCGTGTGAAAATTTGCAGGCGACACAGACAGTGTTGGACTTTCAGACGCGTTTTTATCTGTTGCTCGGCTGCCACCTGAACTGCTACTCATCAGTAAACCAACCTCTGGGTCATCTCCTGCATTGTTCTCTGTGTCACATGCTGCTCCAATGCTTCCTGGTGGGCCGTTGCTTACTTGGCTGTGTGCCCCTTGCAAAATTTCTGGGATTTGCACCCCTTTTCTCACTGGTTGGCCAGCACGTGATGGTGAGCTCCCATGTGAAGTTGCTGTACATGGCTTGTTGTAGAGTTCACCACTATCCGACCAGTCTAGCCAGCTCGTACATCCACTAGGTTGAGCGCTCGCTGCATTGATTTGACAGCCGTGTGACCTGAGTTGCATGGCGTGGCGCAGATACCCACGCACGCTGCTGCGTTGGCTGCCTGCTTCCGCGGGCTGGCTGGCTTGCTGCACATACCTGGACTCGCCACGTTCGATCTGCAGCGACTTTGCACGTCCCTGTCGGACACCACGTACGTACCACGATCGTCTGGTCTGAGCGCCTTGTGATCTTTTGACACGACCACATCGAAACGCCTTCTGTTGTGGACTTCTGACGCCACGTCTTCGTCTATCATCAGATTTTCTGAACTGCTTTTTCGGCCGCAGCTGGCCTCTCTCGGACGCGCCGCGCAAATGCTCCTTCTCCATGGACGAGCACAGACAACTTTCGCTGCCTCCGCTACAGAAAAATTAGCACTTATGTCCATAGCATTACAGTAAGTTTCAGAATCACCCCCCGCATCTGTAGCATCGACACGAGTTTCCGAACCATGACCATGATGACAAACTTTTTCTTTCGAAAGCTTGACAATTTCTTTAGTCAACGCCTGAGAGTCTGGATCCTTCTCGTCCACGAGTTCACTCATCAAACATCATGTCACCATCATCTTGCTGGGCCATCAGCGCCTTTTGCTTCGGTGCTTCCTTGCAGTTAGCCTTGAAGTGATCGAGGAGACGCAGTTATAACACCTCACTTTTCTGATGCGAAACTTCCTCCTCGGTGGCGGTGCAGCCTCATCGTCTGAGTCGTGGATACACACCTGAAGATGACTCTTGAGCGGTGGTAGATCCTGAGGCCGACTCCGATATCTATGCCATGAAGAAAAGTTACTAGGTAAGTCCACCGGAGACGGGACTTGGGGTAGATGGTGAGGACGACATGAACGAGTGGCCAGTGTCGCAGGTTTATGACTCACGAAATCAGCCATGATCTTCGCGAACTAGTCAATTAACTCGATTAAAAAGAAACCACCAATATGATACCTACTTTATTTTTTTTTGACAAATATGGGATACCTACTATGTGAGCACGTCCTTGTCTCCTTGGGGCCCGGGCCACGAGCTAGCTGTGAGTGAGATGGACGGGGCCCATGGATTTCGGGGGCCTGGAGCGGCCGCCCCTTCTTTCCCCCCTCAGGGCCAGCCACAGTGGCAACCACTCTACATGTCCTTCTCGTCGGGGCCCTTCACACTTGTCTCCTATGAATTTGTCGAATTCTCTTCTTTCAGGTGCAATTGCTTGCATCCAGACTAGCAGTTCTTAGATACCTAGGGAGATCGTCTACAAAAGCATATGTGTTCGCCATCCCGAGACCTACCATTCCTAAATGATCCTAAAAGATCTATGTTGTTTTCTCCTTTTAGCACCTTGCGTTTTGGCTCCTAGGTAACCGTGTGATGCATAGGACATTTTATAGCCACTTATCAACCATCTAACCATCTCTATCCATGGAGATGGTTGACATCGATCTTAATCATGGTCAAGTACATAGCTATAATGATTCATCTAGACCCATCTCCTCAATTTGATCAATGAGCTACATTTATCCCATCGAACATGTTTTTACGGAGTGCTTGGCACGGGACCCATGTCGTTAACTATTAGGTACCCACTGAAGTTCCAATTTTTTTTTACATGCACTCTATTAATTACTGGAGCTCCAAAAAAAACAAGTTGGCCTAATGAATTCTTTTTTTAAGTTACAAAATAGGCTAGATATTTCTATGCAATAAGAGTGATGCATATGTCTTTTTATCTAGCCACTGGATCTTGCATTTACTCTATATGGAAATGGTTGGGATCATCTTAACCATGGTCACGTATAGAGCTATAAAGTTCTCATGTAACGTGTGATCTAAATTTTATACATGCCTCTTCGATTTGAGTAATGGGGTTTGTCCGCCCCGTAAAACAATTGTTTGCAGAGTGGTTTCTTCTAAAGTACCCGATTCAACAGAGGACATGAGTAAATTGTCCGCAGCAGGTCATCTGATAAGTTCCCCGTGCATTGTTGTCCATGCACTTCCCTTGCACCAAAGATTGTGTTGCAACACAAAGAGATATGTTTTTTGATATAATTTACACATATACCCCTTTAGTACAAAAAATAAGTCATGGTAATGAAAAACTGGTAGCAGGTTGATGTTTTATTTGATCAAATATTTTCGGTAATGATAACTACCGAACGTTTGGGAGTTAAGCATGGCAACCCGAACGATTTAGATGCAAGTTTAGTTTGCTTGAGATTAGGGAAACACAGCAATTTTCTGACAAAAAAACGAAAAAGGACAAAGTTGCCATCCCCTATGAACTAAAGTTGCCATGTAAAAACGTTCGGGACGAAATGCTCAAAATCCGAACGTTCGGGAGTTGTTGGATTCCAATATTTTCTGCAAGGGTACAAGCTACAACCGAACACCATGCTCGTGCTAGCATACACACACAAGGCTCCACCTTCAGCGAAGCATGCATTGTTCCGCAGATAGATTCTAGCTAAAAAAAAAACAAAGATGGACGGGAAACAACAAAATTCACTCTTGTGACTGGCTGGTTAGCTACCCACCAAATCATAGAGCTAGGCATTTGTTGCTTAACAGTTCAGTATATTGATGAGAAAATCAATCGATTAGCTAGAGACTGCACTATTCCCATGTCTACATGACTGTATGAGCTGCTTAATCTATCAATATGAAAGTAATGTGAACAAGTAATGTGAACAAGTGAAAGAGGATGACGATCATACACATAAGTACGCTTCGGAAACCCCTAAAAGTATTCTACTTCTGTATCCGCGAAGATATGGCTTCCAAAAAACAAAGTCTCAAGACATATCATCATAGTAAAATCATCTCGCCAATCCGATCAAGGTTACGGACAACTATTTTCCAGATTGCATCATACATTTGTGCAAGTGCATGACATGAAGTATTAAACCGCTTGATTGAGATGGATTCAGACACCATTGAACCAAATGATCTAGAGTTTAGAGTTGTGCATGGAGAGCTTCGAGATGCAAGCTTTTCACCTTACTTTGATGATTTTTTAGGTCCATTTGACGTGTCGCATATTCTTGTACTTGTTCTAGCTGATGAGATTTGCAACCATGTTATTCGTCACTGATTGCCAACAAAGCTCACATGAATTCATGCACACACACTCCAATAATGGCCTCTCTTCTAGTTTTACTTCACCATCGATTGTGAGGGGGCTGCGCGGTTCGGACCCGTCGAATCTGTCCAAAATGCGCCGGTGCCGACGGACGGTCTGCGTACATATATGAGTAAGTGGTGCTGAGGAATATATATTTTTTCTCCTCTGACAATTATACGAGTTCGGCTAGATACCGGTTAGAGGACTAGACCAATTTTTTTTACTCCTCTAACCGGTTATAGGGGATCGACTAGATTTGATGTAAGGAACCCTGGTACATAGCACCCTCATAAGGCCAGCATGATCTGTTGCGAAGCCAAGCGCGCTGCATAATCATCTCGGCTTTGAAACATAATTTCTCATATGCGGGCATCAATTGTTTGAGGGTGGGTGATTGATTGAGGGAGGCTGATTGATTGAGCTTTCCACTCTCAGGGACAAATCAGTGATCCAGTCGGAGTGATTTTGAATTCTTTTCTCGGTCGATACAGGAGGCAGCAAGCAAATTTTTGATTCGAGGAGCAAAAGACTTCAACGAAGTACGACGTGAGGCATTCCGTCGGGATGAAAGCACAGCCACGCAAGTGGACGTGGTCCTGGGGCGCTGATGCTCGGTGGCAATCAAGCAGCAGCCGGCAGCAGCTATACATGAAATTATTGTTGCTCGACGAAGGATGCGACGGCCTATGAGAAGTTTTCCCCTTGCCTTGATTCGTATGTGGAAAGTCGGTTTTGAGGGCCAAAACTTATCTCCATCAGTATGGAAGATTGATGGACAAAAATACCCTTCTAGAGATATTGAACGGGGTTGTAGTGTGTTAGCCTTCCCGATACCTGCCGTTCCCAAATATAATTTTTTGAAAAATGTTCCCAAACATAATGACAATATTGGTGTATGTTTTTAGCACTTGTCTTTGATTTGGCTCTTAGGTAATCGAACGACGGCTAGGTGATTTTTAAAGCCATTGTATCCAGCCTTCCCTGTAGCTGTAGGTGGACATGGTTGGGACCGGTCTTAACCATGGTCTGTAACTCGGTATAGAGTTATAAAGTTCTCATGTACCCTTACACTAAATTTTAGACCTACCTAACTCCAGTTTGGCAAATGACCTACATTGAACCGGTGAAACAATTGTTTGCATAGTGCCTGGCAGCAAGTCCATGTGGTTAGTATTTAGTTACCCACTGAGCTTTTTTTTTTCGAGTAGGACCCAGAGCTATATTGACATTATGCAGTGATTGAGCGCACCCCCATATTATTAGGAGATGAAAAACATAACCTTGGGAACCGATCCATAGAGCACACCAGCATGGGATGAGGGTGGACGGGCACCGCCGCCACCATCGCTGCCCCTCCCTCCCAGAGCAAGCAATAATCTTCGTTATGCGCACAGACTATTTATGACGGAAAATCTCCATCCTCGTCCTAGCAGGACCAGCGCGCCGGCGAGAAGCCACACCGGCACCGCATCACCACTTGCGCCGGCTTCATGAATAACGAGCACGTCGAGGCGCCGTAACCAACGAGAGCAAACATATTCAGAGTCCAGAAGATGCGGAGAAGCGAGCGGACACCGAAGGCCAGCACAACGCTGCACCACCTCCCACTAAACTTCTTGAAATGCAGCTAGCGACTAATCACTTGTTTGTTGACCAAAATGAACCAGTCTTTCTTTAGTCTAAAATTGATGTAGTTAAGTCAAGTCACTCTTAAATTCATAAGCAAAGACTGACTCTATGGTCCCTTCGCACCATCTGGAGTAAATAGTAACATACTGGTACCTCCAATGTGGTTTGTTAATATAACCAAAGCCTTGCTTGTTGAGGGGATCCTCAGTTGTCGTATGAATTGTAGCTCGATCACCGCTAATTAATATAAGACGCCAATGAAGTATGGTCACACAGTACCTGGCCGGTCATCTGCGATCAAGCCGCCGCCGCCGCCGTCCTATTGTATATGTTGACGTAGGCAATATGGTCTTTGGCAATCCATGAGTGAATGAAGTTTGGGAACGCCCAGGAGCGAGTGACTTGGACGTGGTGGCAGCCCCGGTAAAGGGATGAGCATAAGCCGTCGATGACAATGCGGACCGAGTTCTGGATGATGAACTGGTCTACGTGGCCTGGCTCGAAGTCAAACCAGCCGCCCTTGGTGTCGATGAGTGCGACAAAGCCTCGATTAGCATGAAGAAAACCACCCACGAGTCGGTCCCGGCTTCAGGATGGCTGAAGCCTTGAAGGTTTAGAGCTCAAAATTGCAGTCGCAGAGGACGTTGCGGTGAATTAAACTGAAGTAACATAAAGCCGTAAATGAAACTGAAGCAAATTAAACAAACCAGAGGGGCTACACAAAAGTTCTAGATTCCTATCAAGACTGTCGAGTGTCTATAGCGCAGCCGATGATGCCGTGAACAGCGAAACAAGAGCAATGCCAAGTGTGCTGATGCCCAGCAGTTAAGTAGATACGGCCCATTTTAGTGTCTAGTGTGCTTCCCAATCTCCGTGATCACCATTGGCATGCAAAGGCATATGTCTTCACTATCCTAAAACCTGCCATTCCCAAATGATCTTCTAAAACACTTCAGAAAACGATAGTGGGTTCTTTTTTAGCACTATGCATTAGCTTTGGCTCCTAGGTTCTCGCATTGATGCATAGTTCATTTTATAGCTGATTGATTCAGCCACTTCTATGTGGAAAGGATTGTGATCGATCTTAACCATTGTCAAGTTTAGAGCTATAAAGTTCTCATGTACTATCTGGTCCAAATTGTAGATCTACCTCTTTAATTTGATTAATGAGTTACATTCACCCCTTTGCAAACAATTGTTTCTAGAGAGGATGGGAGCACACTCATGTTTTTTTAGAGAATAGGTGATTGCCCGGCTTGAGCGAACTGAAGCCCTTAAAGCGTTATACAAGTTAGGTCCGAAATAAAAAGCATAAAATAATTAAGTTTGATACAAGCCTCACTAGGCCCTTGGCTCACAAGCCAAAACTAAACAGGAGAAAACTACTATCATAGTTCTTCGACGACCGGTAGCAGCTCAGACAATAGCTAAGCTGCCACCTTCCCTTAATGCATGAGCATGTGACTGACACTTTCTCCAGAGCACGTCAATCACCTCCACCTCCTGCGGTTTGCTCAACGGCCTCCATAGCCGTAAGAAGATAGCCAGTTTGAAAAGTGCATCAGCCAGGTGCTTTATAAAAGAGCCTTCAATTAAGGCTTTGTTGAGAATTTGCCACAAAGACCACAATAAAGCAGCATACCCATGTGGATTCGCATTTTCGTTACCCACAAAAGTTCAAAAAGAATAGCTACCCACTAAAGTTCAAAAAGAATAGTTAGCCACTAATGACTCATTTTGTAAATTTCCAAATCTGCCATATGCAATATATCAATAATTAAACTAATTCACTAGTTGTTCATCAACCAACGGTTGAAGCTACCACTGGCCTAAAGGGGTACACACAATTCCCTTGCATGACTTGTTTGCGCTCATTCAAAAAAAAAAATCAAGTCTCCTTTTACCATAGTATTAGTTACAAGGTATAGTAGTAGTACGATGATCACTAGTATGAACAACTTATGTTTACAATTTCTTGAACATAAAAAATCTAGTGACAGTATTTTAGGGCATCCTGTATAACGGATTAAGTCCCTCTTAACCAATATTTGTGAAGTATCGATGTCCATCCTTTCATCTTGTGCATCTTGTTGGGCACTCACTTCCATGGCCCACATTCAAAACGATGGCGATGCCCTCGGCCTTATGTTGGTTCGGTGGCAATGTCTTTACAAGTGAGAGGCAGATACACCTCGGTTTCTGTTTTCTTATTCGGGATGTTACTTTTCATGGTTCTCATCTCTGCAACTCGTGATTTTCGCGAGACAACCAAATCCAAGTTGGTGAAGATCATGATTTGGGCTGGCACGGTATTGGGATTGTTTGATCGATTTCCTTGATTTGATTGCTACTTAATGGGCGTGCGCTCAAAGGATACAAACAGGGATTCGCAAACAAAAAAGGAGAATTCATAGTCACTTTTTCCTGTCGCGTAACAACTCGTACCATAGGCTATGTCCCAGTAAGCATTTCCTATGTTTCCTTGTTTCCCTCCTCTGACCTTCCACTATGACATGACCAGTTCACTAATAAGCCAGGTATCTCTGAAAAGTAAGACCGTCCTCTTCCCTTCGTCAATAGAAGAACTCCAACCATGCTTTTTTGAAATAGCAGTTATTGTCTTCCTGGTCAGCTTTCGATGAGTGACTCTTGGTTGCGGGGCCATGGGGACCTACTATCTACTTAATTGCTAGGCAAAGAGGGAGGAGCCAGGAAGCGGACGTTTAGTGAGGAAGAGACAAAAAAGCATTTAGTCGATAAACATGAGTGCTTTTGATCGGCTTGTTGCACTAAAGATGCGAGTTAGATGAGATCCTTACCTAGAGTGAAGTAGTCGATGGTGTATTCAATCTGCTGAGTTCATCGTGATTCTAACGGATGCTAGAGAAATGAAGAAAGATCATGTACAAAAGAATTTGTTCTCGAAACAGGCTCTCGTACTGCTTTATATATGAAGCAATTACACCAAGGTTACACGGCCGAACAATACAATGTGGTGAGATAGTCCTTTGAGACAGCAGATCCCTAGTTAACAGGCCAACATAAACACACGTGACTATGTTGTCGACAAACTAGCACAGGACTACCCTATTACAACGCCATGACACGAACTAGGACCCCTAGCCTCCACGACAATGGCCCTCGAGAGGGGAACGCAAGCACCGCAGCTGTCGAGCCCGAGGTGGACAAGGGTTTTCACCCAAAGACTCTAGCACAGAGAGGAGAACCACGAGGACGTCTTTAAGAAGATACGACACCCACATGTGTCGTCGTCGCCGGTGGCAAAGCACGGAGCTTTCACTCGCCAGCTCACCCATGCCACCTCGGGGCACCTAGAATAATCACGGCGTGAACTGGCCTCCAGATCCATATCTTGGCAACAGAAAGAGCACCCGAACCACCCTCCGCTACACCCCTCGCCACCCAGGCAGCCGAGAAGCGTACCCACCACTGCCGCCATGGAGTCTACCGGAAAGCCACCATACGGGCCACCAACCGGGGCTGCCGCCCTGGCATCCATGTCCTGAGTCACTGCCAGCCATCACCATCGCAACGCACATACCACGGTGGGAAGAGCAGAAGACACATCCTTCTGCTCCTAGCCCGACATCAACCACCGGGCCTGGATGTTCGCCTCCATAGTAGGAGGCGTCCACGCCTGCGTCCCCAGCCAGCCCCTGTGGACCGGGGGGTGCATGGCCTAGTAGCTGCCGACAGCCACCACCGAGCAAGCCCCGACACTAGTCCCCGACCTTGGTCAAGACGAGCTCAGACGCTGACACACCCCGAGGCCATCGGCGTTTCTCCGACCAACGGCACCGCAACAACCCAGGCGCCAACTTGGACTGATGGCACAGCGGAGCAACACGATAGAAAGACACAAACGCGACGGCAAGCCCCACCGCGGACTAGATCGGCCCTCTACCCGTGTGCCGCCGACCGCCATCCTCCACCATACTCGAGATCCTCGCTACCTGCCTGCCAGAAGACTGCCACATCTCTGGACCAACCGCTGCCAACCAAGTCAACAACCCGCCGCACTGCCGCCCGAGAAGCCCCGAGCCGCACCACCCGTGTCCCCCGATGGACCACTCCAACCGCAAAATGCCATCGGACCAGCACACCATGGCACGCCCCCACGCCAACCCCCTCCAGCAGACAAGGCCACTGGCGATGGCCGGCCCATGCCGCCTCAGCCCGTGCCACCAGCAGGCAGCCCGCTGGAGGAGCCCCCGATCTAGATCTGAATCGAGCAGTCCACCACCGCCTTCCTGCGCACGCATGCCCCGCCTGAACCACAGCCGTCCACGCCTCCGCACCAGGAGCCACCTCCTGGCGCAGCCGCGCCGCGCCGCCCCGGCTAGTTGCGCGCCTCCGGCCGATGTGGCCGTCCCGCGCCAGCCCACACCACGGGGAAGGGAAAAGAGGCCACCGACGCCGACCGGGCTTTTCCCGGCGGCGCGATCCGGCAGCGGCGGGTGAGGGCAAGGGAGCGGAGGAGGGTTGGAGGCGGCGGCGCGAGCTATCGACCCCCCCCCCCCCCCCCCCCCGAGCTTGAGCGGGCTGGGCGAGACCTTTAGCTGACGCCCCCACACAAAAAAATATGTTCACCATCAGGAGACTTGAGATTCCCAAATGATAAGAAATCCTATATTGGATTTTCTTGTTAGCACCTTGCGTTTACTTGGCTCCTAGGTAATCACAACAATGCAAATCTCATTTATAGACACGAGGTCTATCCTTTCATCTAGATTGACATGATCAAGATTGTTCTTAACCATGGTCAATGTATACAGTTGTAAAGTTCGTGTGTACTGGCACACTAAATTTTAGACCTACCTCTCCAATTTAATTAGTGAGCTACTTTTGACTGGCGAGAAAATTGTTTGTAGAGTGCCTGGTAGCAATCCCATGTGTTAGCTTTTAGTTTTCTTTTGAGAAATTCCGCATACCATTAAACTAATGTCAAATTGCAACAAGAAGAAAAGATAGTGGACATATGTCCACAGATATTTGCAAGAATACTCCATTGAATCAAATTTCTACAACTGCCATTTTCACCCCTTGTCGTCTTTCGGGATCATCCATGTTCTCGTCCAAACCCGGATCTGTTGCATGCCATCGGAACCGCCACCCGTGAGCCTCCAATATTGCTCTTGGATGTTTGTCCCCCCCCCCCCCCCCCCCCCCCCCCCCCCCCCAACACTGGAATAAGGTTCAACAGATCCCCCGAGTTCAGCAGCAAGGGCATCGTCAAGATGGGGAACACACACTAAACCTAACTACAGTCGAGTCAGCGAGCATGTGTTCCCCACCCATCCATTGCCAGAGCAGCCATCGGAGGGGTGGAGAACCCACAACCACACCGGCAGAGCGCAGGAGGAGTTGGCCGCTTCCCTGATTGCCTTTTTTTCTTGAACGTGAGCGAAACAGTTAGCTTTTAGATACACACCGAAGTTCTTAAAAGCAGCTAGCCACTAATGACTTGTGTTTGTGGACTGAAATGAACCAATCTTTCTCGAGTGAACAACTAAATATCGGTAGCTCCGATGTGGTGTGTCGACCTAACCCGAGCCTAAACGAAAAGTCCTTGATGGAATCCTATAATCTGCCATATGAAATGTTCGTCTAATTTGTTCAAAGATTGTAGAATCTGTCATGCAAACTTGTTTTCTTTCCTTTTAAGGTTGCACTTGTTTGATCAACCAACTTTTGATCTCTGCAGATTTTGATTATCCAGCGGTTTCAGAATTCAGAGGACCAAAGTTGGAGCTGAAACCTTGAGATGGTTGACATGCTAGTTAACTCAGACAGAGATGGTGAGTGAATTAAGACAAAATCAAGTTGGTGGATTAAGTCTTAGAGAAGATGCAATCGACCGTCTGCCGTGACTGACAGAGATTTCTACGGTCAGGGATATGCAGGCCATCACACACAACTTGAAAGGAGGGTGGTATATCTTGGCATAAATATAAGAACCAAATATGAGTTATTTATTTAATACTAGGAAGCAAATTATGGGTTCACTGAGTCACCAAATTTGTTCACAAGACGGAAAATTCAGGTGATGCAAACACTATACTATTAGCAGTGTGCAGACGTCTTTCTGTTCAGTTCTTATTACCGTCATATTCTTAAAATTTTAATATTTCCTAAGTCCTAAGATGTGTCTTTGACCATATCACAATATTTTTTTAAACCCATAGAACTGTAACCTTCAGATATAATTGTTCATGATGGTTAGCTCTACTCAGACTGGCACTTCACAGAGATGAAACGTTTCACACAGCAGTCTGAATATTTCAAAATACAATATTGGTCAAAGATCAAATGTTTGAGCATGCACTTTACAGAGAGTTCAATTTTTTTATTGGATGGTTTAGCTTTCTTAATGTAGTAACTTGTAAATTTCGAAATGATAGTAAATTTTATATGGGAAGCCACTTTCCTTTATTTCATGTCTTGTTATGTAGGAAGGTACTCGGACAATGGTTGCCACTCTACATACGAAGGTAATCTGGTATGAACCGGATCCCTACAAGGGCGTGGTCTCAAGTTGTAGGGGTGGAAGGAGGGATAGCGTGGAGGAAGGCGTGGTCGCCGACGCTGGGGCGCCATCGTTGCTTGCGCGCGCGAGAGAGAGAGAGCAGGGCGGCGGCTAGGGTTAGGTCTCCCGGCTCCCTAAGGAACTCGAGCAAATATGATTGCTTCTTGCTTGATTAGATTGATACATCTCCTCTCCTTATATAGAGAGGTTTACTTGACTCCCAAGCAAGCGACCCTTATCTCTAATTAACCCTAAGACTAACGGGCTATACCACCAGCCTAGGCCCATTAGGCCATTACGTACTCTAACACTACACCCCACCTGGACATGCAGCTTGTCCTCAAGCTGCAACCTAACCAACTGATAACCATGACTCGACGCAACACAAACCTAACACCTAAAAACAAGCCTTTTACATCTTGGCTTGTTTTATTACTCTCAACCTGAAATGGTCTGGGACGCTTTATTTTGGACCCCTGAACATAAAGTGGACATCATCCGCAGGTCGGACGTGCACGTGTACAGCCACCTGGATCCCATGGACACTATCTGGACAAAAGGAGTGCATGTGTATGGTCACCTGGAAGTGGTCGCAAGAGCGACCAGCTGAGGCGCCCTCGTGGCGGTCAGCGGCAGAATGCAGTGGTGCTACGCGGTGCACTCCTGTCGGTGATACCATGCCTTCTACCCGTCGGACGGCTGTTGGTCTGCACCACACAGAGAAGAGTGGAGGGATCTCGATGGAGAATGACGAGGAGGGGTGCGCCTCCCCAACCGCCGATGTCGCAGACGTATAGGTCGCTGCCCGCGGGGAAACAGCATGCCTGCCGTCCGTGGGGGAAACCGCATGCCCAAGATACCCGACGTAGCGGACGAGATCGAGGTCCTTTGCGCAGCGAAGCGCAACTTGGAGGAGCTGCAGCTGCAGACCACACATCTCCCACACACGCCGACGCGCTAGGAGGCCGCGCGCAACAGCCTGCAGCCTTACCGCCATCGACACGTGACGGGTAGAGATCCAAGTCGGAAGCGGTGACGGTGATGGCGACAGTAGGAACTTGATCTGCTTGATGGGGACGCCCTGGGACGGCGGCGGCCCTGATGGGAACGAGGTCGTCGTAGTCCCATCGTAGGGCATGCATCCCATACTGGTATGAGATGACCGGCGCCGTGGTCGCGGCCGAGGGCGGTGGCGGCGGGGGTAGCCGCTGTTGGTGTGGCGGCGGAGGAGGTGGCTGCTGGGGATGCGGCTGGGGCACATAGGGCCCAACGAGGAAGGCCCTGATGCCCCCATGGCTTGCCATAATTCCAGGATTGCGGTTGTCATCTGCTCCGGGGTGAGGACGAGGCGGACGACGCCAGGGCAGAGGGTGCAATCGCCCCTGAGGACACCAGCACACCCACTGCCGGCGCGCCTGCTGTGTGGGGAAGCAACGCCGACTAAGACGCTGGTGGCGGCGGGTAGGTGTGCGGCGGCAGCGAGTGGGAAGAACTTGGTGGAGGGCAGGACATGATCGAACCCGGGAAAGCTGATACCAAATTGGTATGAACCGGATCCATACCAGGGTGTGGTCTCAGGTTGTAGGGGTGGAAGGAGGGATGTCGTGGAGGAAGGCGTGGCCGCCGGCGCTGGGGCGCCGTCGTTGCTTGCACGAAAGAGAGAGAGAGAGAGAGAGAGAGAGAGAGAGAGAGAGAGAGAGAGAGAGAGAGAGAGAGAGAGAGAGAGAGAGGCGTCTAGGGTTAGGTATCCCGGCTCCCTAAGGAAGCCGAGCAAATATAATTGCTTCTTGCTTCATCTCCTCTTCTTATATAGAGAGGTTTACTTGATTCCTAAGCAAGCGACCCTTATCTCTAATTAACTCTAAGACTAACGGGCTATACCGCCAGCCCAGACCCATTAGGCCATTATGTACTCTAACATAATCGGACAATGGTTGGCAACTTGGCATTGTGACATCTAATTCCACTATTCATTTTTACAGCTTCAAGCGTGCTCAACAATGCATCTGGTTTAGGCCGTTGAGTGACCAAAATATAGCGTGCATTTTCCCTTCAACTTACTCGCTGCTTCTTTATTAATATAATGGACATTTTAATCTTCCTCTCCCGTGTTTAGTTTCTTATTTTCTGGGTCCCAATCTGTCTAAAATTAATAGTAACTTTGTTTTCCATCTGTCTATCTTCGACTTTTAACTATATATGATATAGGGTAATAAAATCATATCTCTTATTGTCTCTTGCTAATGTACTTCAAGCTTACTGGATACACTCGTTCTATTTTGAAATTATTCCTGGAGTTCTGCTTCTACACAGATCTGAAATGTGAGAAACATCAGTTCCTCTTGCAGCCTTTGATGCTAATTGATTTGATAGTACCACCTTCACTGTGAATTGCAATAGAATTACTATATGATGTAGCTTTGTAGCACTAACATCTGAGCATGTTCATCTCGAGCAGTGATGATGTGGCTTGTTTGCTAGTGATTTGTATACTGTGGGAATTCAAATGGACCTATTGCTCAAATAATTCTGCAACGGAATTTTTTGTAACGGTTATAATGTTATGCCATGTTTCTATATGTATTTAGAAAATTATTCATCCCACGGTGGCACTGCTTGCTAGTCCAAGTCCGTGGTCAAAAAGGCTCTAAGATGTCTCCACTTGTCTACATGCAACAAATTGACTGGAGAGGTAGATCTGACAGGTTTCACATGTACAAGGGATGTGCTACCAAAGAAATGGCCTGAACATTCAGATTAGTATGTGCTCTATCCGTTCCTAAATATAAGTATTTTTAGAGATTCCACTATAGAGATTACATTTGTATGTATATAGACGCTTTTTAGAGTATATGTTCACTCATTTTGCTTTGTATATATAGTCTATAGTGGAATCTCTAAAAAGGTTAATATTTAGGAACGGAGGGAGTAGTAAGTATAGCATTGGCAATAAGGAGATGTACGCCGAGGCCTGCATAAATTTTGTCTCGGAGGGAAGTATGGATGTAGCATAGATACCTAAGAGTAGATGAGGATGCAATGTATCTGATAGTAGTGTTTAAGTTCTGCTCCTAGTCCTATCCTGCACATTAAACTCAAAACTCCGTAGGTGTAGCAATAGTAGAATCTGTTAGAGATATAGCAGAGCAAAGCCCTTGTAGAGCTTCAGTGCAAACACAACTTTTAGCCATCTGATAAACCTTATCTTATTGATGGACATACATGGCGAAGGCCATGGATCTTTCATAGATTGGCTTAGAACTTACCACTTATATCAACAAATGTGAAACCTGCAATCTCAGAGTGTTGCATGCATGCATAGTTTTCTGAACCATATGGATCACTGTTCAAGTAAAAATTAACAAGATAAATATAGTAGAAATTCACCCTTGCAATGCCACCTACTTTCTCAGTCTACTAAAAGAGAGAGATGGTCCATGGTGAAGAGAAGGAGCCTAGGGGCTATCTAAGTTCCAGACCCCCCTGTATGTAATCTATTGATTAAATCAATTATACTTTGTGTCTGTAGAACAAGTTGACTCACGTTTAGTAGGGGTTCAGCTTCAGGAATTTTCAGCACACACAATCAGTCCTGCAATGAATATCATTGCTGAGACTTTGCAGCATGCACAATCTCTATCACCTCCATTGGTTACTGATATGGATTTTTGAGAGATGACGAAAGATCATGCACAATGGCGTACACGTTCAACATCCTCACTAGGAATATCATGTACAATGGCATACACGTTCACCATCCCGAGACCTACCATTCTCAATTGATCGTAAACAAACTACTCCCTCCGTTCCCAAATATTTGTCTTTCTAGAGATTTCAACAAGTGACTACATACGAAGCAAAATGAGTGAATCTACACTCTAAAATATGTCTACATATATCCCTATGTTGTAGTCCATTTGAATGTCTAAAAAGACTTATATTTAGGAACGGAGGGAGTATACTTGTTTTTTCTTTTTTGTCATATTGCATTTGCTTTGCTCCCAGGTAATTGCAACAATGCATAGGCCATTTTTATAGCTCACGGCTCCAACCACCTCTATATGGGCAGGGTTGTGATTGTTGTTCAGTTACAGTGCTAAAACGTTCTCATGTACTGTCTGCTCTAAGTTTCAGACCTACCCCATTGATTTGCTTAATGAGCTACGGTTCGCCCCATAAAACTATTGTATGCGGAGAGTCTGGTACCATACCACATAGTTAATTACTAACTTTAGTTACCCACAGCTAAAGTTCCAAAAAAAATAGGTAGCCACTAAGGACTTATTTTGTTGAAGTTCCAAATCTAGTGTTTGCACTCTGTTAAGTAAACTGATTCGCAGTAATCTCTTTTCGAAGAAAAATTAAGTGCCTCTTACCACAGTGTTGATTACAAAGCATAGTCGTAGAATGATCATCCAGCATGCACTTGTCATGTTTAAAAATTTCTTTTCCATTATTTTTAGGGCATCCTACATAATAGAATAACTGAAATGATGATCCCACTAATTATTTATTGCTCTACACATGCAGCCGCTCACTACAGCATGCTTACCACCTCAATGAGGAAACCATTACTTGTCCCACGTCATCTTTTTTTCCACGATAGGACTATCTTGTTTCACTTAAGGGTAGCACCAGCCACCAGGGCTGCAAAAACTCCAGGCTCGTGAGGCACATGAGATTGACTCATCTTTTGGCTGAACTCGGGATCGATTCAGAAAGAAATGTTTTGAGTATGAGCACATTATGTAGCTTGATTGAGAAACACAATGATCTTGAGTCAACACTAGCTCGCTCAGTTTAGTTTGAAATAATATAATAATATTAAATAAACCTGATATATATTTTAAAAATAGGATAATATGTTACCATATATGTTGTTTATAATTTTTCACCATTTTATATACTAGAAAACATGAAATCTTAAGTGTGGATAAAATTTATGCCTCAATATAATGCATGCTCAGCGTGTGTTAAATATCCTGCTTTGTTTTTGGCCAAAGTTGGCGAGCAGCAACATCATCGTTTTGTTCTGTTACTGGTTCATCCACGATGTCTTGCTATGAAGTACTAGTTGCGACAAGACTTAAGGTCATATATTAAGGATCACAATTCCTTAAACACACACTTACAAAATAATAATTACATCCAAGTCCTTATAGTTATCAAAGTCTTATTTCTCCTACAACCACGGGCAGTACGTTGTAAGTTTAGCTCGTTGCCGCCCTTGGGTCGTTGTCTTGATGGAGCAAAGTTGTTTAAACCTAGGAGCTTATAGAATCAGCGGTGGGAAGGCGTCGATGTAGTGTTCTTCAGTTGAGATAGAATAAATCAAACTACTTTGAACTTTCTTATATTATCATCGCTTTGATTGAAATAATATTTTATAATGGTTCCTTATTTTGTGTTGTGGCATATCTTGTTTGAAAAATTGCCTTAGATTATTAAAATAATCATGTTATTTAGCTCAAAACTAGCTTGAGGTTGACTCAAGATTGTTACCAGATGAGCAGAAGCCACTTTCCACTTAATTCTAATTTAAGTTTAGATGAAGCTAGTCCAACTCGCTTGAACTCGACTCATTTGCAGCCCTATGTAGCATGATCATCACTTCTCTCGGTGTTTTGAAACTGAACATACGCCTTGCAGTCTGGTTGTCTTCATAAACTCACATTCGACCTGTGCTGCCCTTGCTCCTTGAACTTCCGAGTATTAGTGGGCAAAATACTACATCACCTGACATGCATGGTTTGTGGTGTTCTACATATGTAAATGCATTCCTAGTGTTAATTCTGCTTTGCATTTTCGGAATTGCAATCGTTGCTTCGCTCTGTCCCTGCAGCGAGCTGACGGGTGTCTACAACAAGGAGTGGATGAGGAAAGAGAATCTACAAGTGTGAGGAGAAGGTAGCACGCGGACTTCATCTGCAACAGTACCAGTCCATTCCCGTGTGCAAATACAGTGGCAGACGTGCCACCTGTGCAGTCCATATACAGTGGCAGCCGCACTGCATGTTTTTCTCGCCGTGGCCCTTCACGCTTGTTTCCTATGGATATGTTGACTTCTCTTTTTTCGAATGTGAGGAGAAGATCGTTGACAATGGCATATGTATTCGCCATCCCGACACCTACCATTTTCAAATGATCCTAAAAGATCTATGTTGGTTTCTCCTTTTAGCACCTTGCATTTTGCTTTGGAACCGAGGGATGCATATGACATTTTATAGCCACCGATCTAGCATCTCCCTCTATTGAGATGGTTTGGCATCAATCTTAATAATGGTCCAGTACAGAGCTATAATGGTTTCTTATGTATTGTGTACTCTAGATTCTAGCTTACATTTGCCTCTTCGAAACAGACTTTTGCGGAGAGCTTGGCACGGGACCCATGTGATTAACTTTTTGTTACCCACTAAAGTTCCAAAAAGAAAGGTTATCCACTGATGACTCGTCTGTTTGAAGTTCAAAAATTTGCTATATATGCTGCATCTATTACTTACTGGAGCTCCAGAAATTTTAGTTGGGCTAATAATCCATTTTGTTGAACTTCGAAGTTTTGCTCGATGCGCCTACATAATAAGATTGATGTACAAATCAATTTAAAACCACTGGATCTAGCATTTACAATATGTGGACATGCTTGGCATCGATATTAACCATGGTCAAGTATAGAGCTATAAATTCTCATGGACCGTGTGATATAAATTTTGGACCCACCCACTTCAATTAGAGTAATGAGCTATGGCTGCCCCCTAAAAATTGTTTGTAAAGTGGCGTGTTCTGAAGTACCCGGTTCAACAGAAGGTAGGAGCAAAAAAAATTTGTATCTTCTAGATATTTTCAGTATCTTCCTACCAAAATCAGTGACAAGCAAGTCAAAAGAGCTAGCCACTCATACTTCAGCTCACAATTGTTCTGACTTAAAATGCCAGTCATGAAGAAGTCAGTTTGACTTCACAAGCTCAGGTTCCACACATCCTCTTCTTGGTCCTCCAAATCTAAGAGCATCTACACAAGGGCTCCCCAACCCCCCAACCCCCCCCCCCCCACCCCCCGCCACCGGTTTCAGGTGGACGACCCAGTAAACAAAACACGACGTAGACAGATACACCATACCAGCCCAAACGCCCTGGCAAACCGGCACCCATCATATCCAACCTAAATCTAGGGCGAATATAGGGAGGCACGTGCGCGCTCGGGCACGTCTACCGCATCAGATTCGGCCCACGCTGGCCCACCCCAACCCCACATATATTCCTGATCCACTCTCTGGACCAAACCACTCCACTCCACTCCACTCTGCCCCTTGCACCCTTCCAGCGATTTCCGGCCTTCGCCAACATGGCGAGAGGTGGATCCGAGTCCTACACCTTCTGATTTTTTGACTCACAACTCGTACCAGGAGACCTCGAGGAGGAGATGCCAGTCCACATTGCGCTCACTGCTCCTGGGTAGAGTCTGCTCGATAGTGGTGGGACTCATTTGTAAAAGAGAAATATGAAGGGCTCAGCCGGCCATGGGCCATGGACAGGGTAGAAGTGCTCTTGGAAAGGAGTTGTGTGCCAACTAGATATCTATGATGCAAGAAGTGCTTCTTCTTCTATTCTCAATGATGGAATCCCAACACGCCGAAGCAAAGGGGTGATTCCAAAAGAGGTGAAAAGTAGTTTCCAAGCATTGGTGGGAGTAGAGAGCACAAAAATAGGATGGAAGCCAGAATGATTCCCTTTGCAATAAATCCATAGTGTTTGCTCTGTCATGCAGTACAAGCTAGAAATTTTGTTTCTATCTCAAGATGGAAGCACATTTCCATAGTTGTCCAAAGATTTATCGGCTGGGGGGGGGGGGGGGGGGGGTTCTCATAGTTTTGTACATCCGAATGGCAAAAAGGTCTAATTTTTCCAAGCATAACCCCACTTATCATTCTCTTCACTTATCCGAATGACAGTAATATGTGCTTGCAAAAGTTCAAATCTGGAAGGCTTGCAGGGAAATAGGTTTGTGGAAAAGATCCCCCAAGTCTGAAAAGAGGGCAGCTTGTCTAAAGGTTATGAGCTTGTTAATAGCAAAAGAGTGCAGTTCTAGGTAAAGATCAGCACAGGGGGTATTGGACCATTTATCTGACCAGAGCAAGACATAGTCTCCCTTGCCAACAGTACAGTGGCTCACAAACTTAAAATGTGGAAAGAGCTTCAAGATATTTCTTCACCAAAGGATCCTACCATCTTACCATCAGGGGCTCATTATGTCGTGCATACGACTATCTATGGGACCGGCAATGGCCCCTTTGAGACTGTGAGGATCCAGGCACACAAAGTGTAGAATCACAAATTAACACAAGGGATTTACCCAAGTTTGGGCCACCGTGAGGTGTAAAACCTACTCCTGATTTGGTGTATTGTAAGTGTTTGAGCTCAAGTTACAAAGGAGTGCAACTTGCCGGCAAGGTGTGCGGGAAGTGCAGCTACGCATGTAGATGAGCAAAGTGTCAACCTTTGGAAAGGTATCCATGGCTCTCCTTTTGTAGGTTAAGGGGTCATCACAATGGCAAAATGGCAATTGCATGTTGTAAATAGTGGCTACAGTGCTATCCTACCTAACCTTGACGTGTTAGGACAAAGGTATTAAATGCGCGGTGAGGTGTTGCGCTGGTGATGATCTCCGGCAAAAGGAGTCTCTTCTTCTGCGTTGTTTGTCTAGCTACCTCGTATTATCTTGACACGCCTCTGGACGGGTGTTATTAAAGTTATTCTTCAGACGGCGAGCTGACACATGCCCTAACAAGGCTCACCTAAATACCTGCCCGCTTTAAACCTATTTGACAAGCTACGGGCTAGCTGCTGAGGTGGAGCGGTGGAGAGGTAGTGGGAGCTTGCCGGGTCTTCACTTGTCGTTATGTAGCTTGCCGGCAACTAGGACCTTGATCTTAAGTACTTGTCTTAGTACTTATCAATACCTTCCTGGAGGTTTTCTTCATGGTTTTATCAACCAAGTCTTGTGTTCTGGAAAGAGTCATTCTTCGGCAAGCCCTTGCCATCAGGAAGGTTAGAACTATCTGTGCATAAGTCAGGGTACTAAAGCACCCATGTCTTAGTACACCGACACATTAATTTAGTGTGTTTCCCTAATAAGTTTGACCCAAGGTAGATCAAAGTGATTGAAGAATTTGTGCAGACATTTCAAAAGCAAGGCCTTGTTATGGGTCTCAATGTCCAACACACCCAATCATCCTTCTTCCTTCACTAGACATACTTCTCCCAGGCAATTAACAATGTACCTTCGTCTTCCATGCCATATTCCTCCAAAAACAATTCTTGGGGTACTTGTTGAGCTAACGCACGATAGATTTGGGTAAATCCAAGGTGCACATAAATAAAGTTGGCAAACTAGAAAAGACATACTTGACCAGCTGCAACTTCTCTCCATAAGATAAGAAGGTTGAACACCCAGAGAGTATATTGGTAGTTCTCTTTGAAATTGGAAGAAATTCTTCAATCCTTGACCTGGTGGTGCCTAGAGGTAGGCCAAGATAAGTAAAAGGGAAAGTGCCAATAGAAAAACCAATCAACTCTGGTAGAATCCGAATTTTAACATAAGGCACATTAATGGGCAGCACCATAGATTTGTCAAAGTTGATCCTGAGTCCAAAAAAAATAGATAAGTGCAAGAGAGGATTCTACAGTTGGTGAAGCCTAGCAGGACAAGCATGCATCATTATAACAGTATCATGAGGATGTTGCACTACAGGGAAATTTGTGCTAGATCCAGAAGGCTGTGGGTGGTGGATGAGATTGTGTTTCATAACATCACTAAAAATGGTCTGCAAGAGATCTGTTGCCAACACAAATGGCAGAGGGGACAAAGGACCCCCCTTGTCTAACTTCTCCTATATCTGAATTATTTGACTGGCACCCATTGAGCAAGACAGCAGAGTAGCCGGAGGAAAGATCATCTCCATCCACCTAAACCGTCTAGGACCAAAACCTCTGGCCTTCAGAATTTGCATAATAGTTGGGTATTCAATAAATGTCAAAGGCTTTTTCAAAATCAATTTTTAGAACAATTTTCTCTTTTTGGATTGCTCACACTGATAATTGAACTCATAGGCCCAACAAGGTAGTCCTGAATGGACATTGCTCTAAGAAATCCATATTAGCTAGCATGGACCAACTTGAGAATTACTTTCTGCAATCTATTGGCCAAAATCTTGGTAATAATTTTAATAGAAAATTTAAGCTGAGAGATTGGCCTAAAGTCACTTGCAGTCAAGTGTGTATCCGTCTTAGGGATCAGAGTGATGAAAGAAGAAGTAATTCTCCAAAAGGCTCTCTTTTGTACATTCCAACTTGATGCTTTCACTTTTGTGTATTACACCACCTGGGTCAAATGCATGTTGGGAACCTGTCTGAATCTGAGTTGCCGGCCTTCTGTTTGGCGTTTCTAGAACCATCATTATTACTTGACATCATGCATATCAAGTATTCGTCAAATGTGTGAAACCTCCAGAACTTGGTATAACATCACTAGGGCGTCTGCTTATCTTACATTACAGCACGGCCACGTTGTATCATCACCATAGATGACATTTTAGAGATTAGAAAAGGGACCATCCAAAAAAGCACATGTGTTCCACTGGTAGAAAAAGAGGCTTCCGTCCAGCCTCATTAGTCGCGAAACTGTAGGAACCGCGACTAATGAAGTCTTTAGTCGCGGTTCGGCAGACGAACCGCGACCAAAGGCCTGGGCCCAGGGCGCTCGGTGGCCAGCTGGTGCACGTGAGGGGCTTTAGTCGCGGTTGGCCAGGCCAACCGCGACTAAAGGTGCGCAAAGGCCTTTAGTCGCGGTTGGCCAGGCCAACCGCGACTAAAGCTCCTCCCCTATATATACCAGTTCAGCACGCTCACTTAGCCATTTGGTGCCACTTCTCTTCACAAGCTTCACAAGGGGGTGTAGGTTTGCTTTTGGTTCCTCTTATGCACACAAGGTGTTTGATGAAATGCCCTAAGAGGGTGAAACAAACACGATATGAAGTGTTGGAGCCACACTTGAGGTTCCTCATTTATTTTTTCCTCCTCGATCGCGGTTAGCAACTTGAACCTTTCGTGCATGTGTGTCATTGATAAAATATGCATGTGTGCAGTTCATTGTTTAATTTATATTGTTTGTAGCTAGTTAGTTTAACAAATGTATGATGGTTAATTATATATTTTATATTATAATAATGCAGATGAATCGGCAATGGATGTACGGTAACCGACTCTCCGGCGAGTTCACTACGGGTTTGAAAGATTTCCTCGTAGTGGCTAATGCGAACAAGCAGGGGGGTTTTGTTATCTGTCCATGTGTTATCTGTAAGAATCAGAAGGGTTACTCTTCCTCAAGAGATGTTCACATGCATCTGCTTCGGCACGGTTTCATGCCAAGCTATAATTGTTGGACCAAGCATGGAGAAAGAGGGGTTATAATGGAAGAAGATGAAGAAGGGGATGATTTCATCGATGAAAGCTATCTTGCTCATTTCGGTGATACTTTCATGGAGGATGCTGAAGGTGAAGGGGAAGGTGAAGAAGAGGCACGTGATGATCCCGTTGATGATCTTGGTCGGACCATTGCTGATGCACGGAGACGCTGCGAAACTGAAAAGGAGAGGGAGAATTTGGATCGCATGTTAGAGGATCACAGAAAGGCGCTGTACCCCGGATGCGATGATGGTCTGAAAAAGCTGGGCTGCACACTGGATTTGCTGAAATGGAAGGCAGAGGCAGGTGTAGCTGACTCGGCATTTGAAAACTTGCTGAAAATGTTGAAGAATATGTTTCCAAAGGATAACGAGTTGCCCGCCAGTACGTACGAAGCAAAGAAGGTTGTCTGCCCTCTAGGTTTAGAGGTTCTGAAGATACATGCATGCATCAACGACTGCATCCTCTACCGCGGTGAATACGAGAATTTGAATGAATGCCCGGTATGCACTGCATTGCGTTATAAGATCAGAGGCGATGACCCTGGTGACGATGTTGAGGGCCAGAAACCCAGGAAGAGGGTTCCCGCCAAGGTGATGTGGTATGCTCCTATAATACCACGGTTGAAACGTCTGTTCAGGAACAAAGAGCATGCCAAGTTGTTGCGATGGCACAAAGAGGACCGTAAGTCGGACGGGGAGTTGAGACACACCGCAGATGGAACGCAATGGAGAAAGATCGACAGATGGTTCAAAGATTTTGCAGCTGACGCAAGGAACATAAGATTTGCTCTAAGTACGGATGGCATGAATCCTTTTGGCGAGCAGAGCTCCAGCCATAGCACCTGGCCCGTGACTCTATGCATCTACAACCTTCCTCCTTGGTTGTGCATGAAGCGGAAGTTCATTATGATGCCAGTGCTCATCCAAGGTCCGAAGCAACCCGGCAACGACATCGATGTGTACCTAAGGCCATTAGTTGATGAACTTTTACAGCTGTGGGGTGGTGTCCGTGTGTGGGATGAGCACAAACAAGAGGAATTTGACCTACGAGCGTTGCTTTTCGTAACCATCAACGATTGGCCTGCTCTTAGTAACCTTTCGGGACTGTCAAATAAGGGATACAATGCATGCACGCACTGCTTATATGAGACTGAAAGTGTACATTTGCCAAATTGTAAGAAGAACGTGTACCTTGGGCATCGTCGATTTCTTCCGAAAATTCATCCAGTAAGAAAGAAAGGCAAGCATTACAACGGCAAGGCAGATCACCGGCCGAAGCCTGCGGAACGCACTGGTGCTGAGGTATTTGATATGGTCAAGGATTTGAAAGTCATCTTTGGAAAGGGTCCTGGCGGACAATCAGTTCCGAAGGGAGCTGACGGGCACGCAGCCATGTGGAAGAAGAAATCTATATTCTGGGAGCTAGAATATTGGAAAGTCCTAGATGTCCGCTCTGCAATCGACGTGATGCACGTTACGAAGAATATTTGCGTGAACCTCCTAAGCTTCTTGGGCGTGTATGGGAAGACAAATGATACAAAGGAAGCACGGCAGGACCAGCAACGTTTGAAAGACCCTGATGACCGGCATCCGGAATGGTTTCAAGGTCGTGCCAGCTACGCTCTGACCAAAGAAGAGAAGGTCATCTTTTTTGAATGCCTGAGCAGTATGAAGGTCCCGTCTGGATTCTCGTCCAATATAAAGGGAATAATAAACATGGCGGAGAAAAAGTTCCAAAACCTGAAGTCTCACGACTGCCACGTGATTATGACGCAATTGCTTCCGATTGCTTTGAGGGGGCTCCTGCCGGAAAATGTTCGAGTAGCCATTGTGAAGCTATGTGCATTCCTCAATGCAATCTCTCAGAAGGTAATCAATCCAGAAGTTCTACCACGGTTACAGAACGATGTGATCCAATGCCTTGTCAGTTTCGAGTTGGTGTTCCTGCCATCCTTCTTCAATATTATGACGCACCTCCTGGTTCACCTAGTCGAAGAGATTTTCGTTCTCGGTCCTGTATTTCTACACAATATGTTCCCCTTCGAGAGGTTCATGGGAGTATTAAAGAAATATGTTCGTAACCGTGCTAGGCCAGAAGGAAGCATCGCCAAGGGCTATGGAAATGAGGAGGTAATTGAGTTTTGTGTTAACTTTGTTCCTGACCTTAAGCCGATTGGTCTTCCTCGATCGCGGCACGAGGGGAGACTAAGTGGAAAAGGCACGATCGGAAGGAAATCAACGATATGTATGGACGGCCATTCTCTGACTGAAGCACACCACACTGTACTGACCAATTCCACCTTGGTGGCTCCGTACTTTGAGAAACACAAGAATATTTTACGCTCGGACAACCCGGGGAAGCCTGAATCCTGGATTAGGAAGGCCCACATGGAGACTTTCGGCAGTTGGTTGAGAAAACATTTAATGAATGACAATGATGTTGTAGATCAGCTGTACATGTTGGCCAAGACACCATCTTCGACTATAACGACTTTCCAAGGGTACGAGATAAATGGGAATACATTTTACACGATCGTCCAAGATAAAAAGAGCACCAACCAAAACAGTGGTGTCCGCTTTGATGCAGCAACCGAGAATGGGCAAAAGGTCACATATTATGGTTACATAGAGGAGATATGGGAACTTGACTATGGACCCTCCTTTAAGGTCCCTTTGTTCCGGTGCAAATGGTTCAAGCTAACAGGAGGTGGGGTAAAGGTGGACGAGCAATACGGAATGACAATGGTGGATTTCAACAATCTTGGTTACCTTGACGAACCATTCGTCCTTGCCAAAGATGTCGCTCAGGTTTTTTATTTGAAGGACATGAGTAGCAAACCGAGGAAACGGAAAGATAAGAAAACGATTAGTACATCATGCGATGATCCAAAGCGCCACATTGTTCTTTCAGGGAAAAGAAACATCGTGGGAGTGGAGGACAAGACAGACATGTCAGAAGATTATAATATGTTTGGTGAAATTCCGCCCTTCAAAGTGAACATTGACCCAAGCATTAAGTTAAATGATGAGGATGCTCCATGGATACGGCACAATCGTAAGCAAGCAGGGACACAAGGGAAGAATTGATGTGTAATAATTTATTGTACGAAACTTTGTATTTGGTCGATGAACTGAATGATGTATCAAACCTTTTGTCAAACCTTCAAGGGGGTTTAAAATGAATTAGTTTTATTTTTCTGATTTTAAAAGGAAAAAGGAAGAAGAAGAAAGAAGGAAAAAGGAAGAAAAAAACAGAAGAAAAAAACAGAAGAAAAAAGGAAAAACAGAAGAAAAAAACAAACAGAAGAAAAACATAAGAAAAAAACAGAAGAAAAAAACAGAAGAAAAAAGGAAAAAGGAAAAAAGGAAGAAAAAAAGAAAATATGCCACCTACTGGGCCACCACGGCCTGAATACGACTAGAAACCCATTAAAGGGCCAGGATTCAGGCCCGCAGAAGGCCGAGTAGGCCCACAGGCACATAGTGACAGAATAGGCCCGTAAGCCTGCATTTGAGAGGAGCTCGAAGTGGTGAGCGCAGCCGCCCTTATAAACCACTGTCGAAGCCTCTCGGCTAGCGAGGTGGGACTAAACATCCCACCGCACCGCGCCAGTTCTAGCACAGACCTTTAGTCCCGGTTGGGGAGGCGGACCGCGACTAAAGGGTACCCTTTAGTCACGGTTGTTGTCCCCAACTGCGACTAAAGGGTCTTTCTGCGCGGGAACGGAAGCGGCGCCAAAACCCTTTAGTCCCGGTTGGGGAGGCGGACCGCGACTAAAGGGTACCTTTAGTCGCGGTCCGCCTCTCCAACCGCGACTAAAGGTGCGTCTATAAATACTGCACTTAGCAGTTTTGCCACTTCCCATTCTCCTCTCTCTCGACGCCGAAGCGCTGCCCCGACGCCGACG
>NC_057810.1:33357252-33363383 GCF_018294505.1 Triticum aestivum
CCGCCCCGTCTCGCGCTCTACCGCGACACCCTCTCCCACCCCTTCCTCGCCCCCTCCTTTCGCCACCGCCCTTTCGCCACCGCCACCGCCACCGCCCCCCTTCTTCACTTAATTAATTTGTTTTTACTACATGTTTTCAGGACTGACATAATGGCGGACGATAGAGCTGACCCGATTATGGACAACTATGATCCGGACGGTGAAGCACATATGTTCGGCATCATAAACGGCGATATTCTATATGTGCCGACCGGAGAAGAAGAAGATGATATCTCTTCTTATCTGAACCTTGACGGTGAAGATGAAGGGCGCCGTCAGCAAGATGATGCCGAACAAACGTCGATAAACGACGATCTTCAAATGGAAGTAGCAACCACCTCCGGCGTCGAGGTATATATATACATTGAGCCTCTGGTGATACAAACTAACTGATTTGAATAAATATGTGTGTACTAACGCGCGCGACTCTTTCTTATTTTAGCCCTCGGCCGGATCGTCGAAACAATCGAGTACGTCGTCAAAGCGTGGCGCAACCAAGACGATGAAACAAGGAGAAACATGCACCATCGAGGTTGTCGACAGTGCAAACGGCAGGCCGCTGGAGCCCCGCAAGAACACCACCAAGTTTGTCAGCCAATGCGGAGCCATTGTTAGAGACAACGTCTCGATCACCGTCCAGGAGTGGAATGAGCCAAAGAAGGCACGAATTGATGGTTTCACTTTTGTCGATAAGAGAACAAAAAAAGATTGCTTCAAGAAGCTTATGGAACATTTCGTTCTACCTCCGGAATACAACAAATTCGATGAGGAGGGTAACAAGATTGAGGAAAACAAGGAGAGGAGGAGGCTAGTCAAACAGTTCGCTCTTCATAAGATGGCCGACGCATTCCGGAAATTCAAGCAAAATCTAGCCCATGACTTTGTCAAGCAGAACAAGACTCCGGATTTCAAAGGACAATATGAGAAACTGAAACATGATTGGCCAGAATTTGTGAAGCAAAAGAAATCGGAGCAGTTCATTCAAATATCGAAAAAAAATAAGGAAAATGCGGCTAAGAAGGAGTACAATCATGTTATGGGGCCAGGAGGGTATTGCATTTGGGTGCCTAGGTTGGAGAAGATGGAGAACGAGCTGAGGGCGCGAGGAATCCGTCCAGGTACGGAGGGATGGGACCCAAGGGCCAAAAGCTGGTGGTACAGGCATGGGGGAACGCTGAACCCGGAGACAGGGGAGTGTGTTTACCGGGGCAAATTAATTAAACCCACCCAAGCCCTTATTAACGCAATGAGGGATGCTCAACAGGGGAAGATCAAGTTCAACAGAGAGAACGACGTGCTGACAAAAGCCCTCGGGAATCCTGAACACGGAGGACGTGTACGAGGCATGGGGCACATTCCGTGGAAAATAGGGTTCCCCCAGAACGATGACCCGTACGGTTACAGAAGCCGTAAGAGAAAGATGGATCGGGAAGCAGATGTTGTGGCGCGGTTGGCATCGGAAATGGATGTGATGAAGAAAACCATGAGTGTACTAGTAGCCGAAAGAGATGCAGCTCGGGTGCAGCATGAAGATCATCCAGCGGATCTCGGAAGCCAGCAGCGGAGAAGCAGCGTGGCTTCCACGGAGGCCCCACCGGCTGGTGCAGATGCACCGACGATCGAAATTACTGCACCGGAGCCTCTGGTGGTCGAAATTACTGCACCGGAGCCTCTGGTGGTCGAAATTACTTCACCGGAGCCTCCTCGCTACCCCGTGGACGATATAAAGGAGATGAAAGAATGTCATCTGTATTATCCTATCGGGAACATGTCCATGAAGGTAGCCATCGGCAGTGCTTTACCATGTTTATCTGGAGCACTCCACCACAACAACCCCATTCAAGATGGCTATGCTCGTGTCACGGTGGAGGACATAGTCCAAGGGTTTGAGGACCTGGAGATTGACATTGCTACACCTGAAGGGGAGAAAAGACTTGGAGATGTCAAGCGCCATTTCATTCTATGGCAAAAGAAGTTTATCAAGTTTCCAGGCGAGGCGCCAAGGACAACAAGTCCACCCCCCTACGGTGGTGGTGGTGGCGGTGGCGGTGGTGGTGGTGGTGGTGGTGGTGGCGGTTCACCTACACCTCCGTCACGTCAGCCGACGCCGCCCCCCAGTCCACAACGTCCGGCGGGTGATCAGCCGCCGCCCCCCAGTCCTCGTCCGGCGGGTGATCAGACGCCGCCCCCCAATCCACCTCCGGCAAAGAAGCAGAAGCAGTCCTGGATTATTAACCCGGACCCTTATGTACCTAAGACCACAAAGGTACCGGAGCCATCACTGAAGCCTCTCCCCACAAGCCCTTGGGAACGTAGTGCCGAGGAAGTCGACGCGGCCGCGGCTGCTGATTTGGAGAAATGGAAGGCGGACTGCAAGAAGAAAAGAGAGCCCGAGCCCAAGCCAGTATTTTCTGATGAGCAAAAGAAGTGGGCTAAGTCATTTTTGAGCACACCGTCCCAAGCCGCGAAGAATCTGCCTAACGACTATGCACGTGAACTTCGCAGGCAGGCACTCATGTTCAAGGAGAACAAAGAGCGGGAGAAGGCCGAAAGTAAAAAAAGCGGGAAACAAGTTGCCCAACTCGGGGAACAAAGTAAACAATCGATTGCCCCGCTTATAGTGGAAGCCTTCTGTCCGGATGCCCCCGAGATCATACAAGCTGCGGCAGCACAGGGATTGACTGTAACGAGTGCCAGAGAACAAGCGGCCAACTTAGGTATTACTCTTCGTGAACTGTTAGGCCTTGATGAGGCGCCAGTGAAGGAGGTAGTAATTACATATGTCAAGAATGGGCCTCTCGTCGAGCCTGCGCAGGAAAAGGATCTACCTCCACAAATGAAAGGTCTGCTGAAATGGTACAAGGGTTACATAAAAAATAAAAACGCCAAAGAATATATTTATGCGGAAGTTAGACATGAGCATCACTTCAAACATTACTATGTACAAATTGAACTGAGTGAATTGTTCCAGCTTTTCAATCTGCGCGAGCTCGATAAATCTATCATCAGTTGCTACGTTCTGTAAGTGATTTATTAATTTCTACCCCATCTCGTTCATATTGCCTGCACTATATATATGTCCTAACAATATTGTTGTGTCCGCTATTATACATGCAGAATGAAGATTAAGGAATGCAGAGTAAGGAACATCCATGATGTTGGGTTCATTGACCCACACATCGTTAATGGACATGTGTTGGAGCGTTACCCCGCCGACGTGGAGGCAGATCTGTGGCAGTTTCTTACAAAGCAGGAACTCAAAAGTGATATTCTATTTCCTTACCATTTTGAGTGAGTGTTTCTGTCTTGAGCACATTCTCTTTTGTTTACTCCATGCATGGTATGTGGCCGGCTAATCGATGAGTTATGCATGACGTACTGTGCATGTATCGTGTCCGCAGGTTCCACTGGATTCTGCTAGTAATTAAAGTTAACACCTCAGAATGTCTCGTCCACGACTCTGTGAATATGGATCCAAAGCTTTGGGGCGGCATGAGAAGAATGCTGCAGAAATAATTATTTTCATTCATTTGCGCTCTATATCGATCGGCCTATTTCGTTCATTTCCTAATATCAAGTAACTAATTAATAACTCTCTTGTTCATTTAATTTTCTTTGCCTCGTAGGGTTTGGAGACGGTTCGTAGATACAAAGGTCGGTGAATTCAAAAAAGAGCTAGAATTCAAAATGTTAAAGGCTAAGAATGCTGGGGATATTCAGCCACCGGAGACCAATCTATGTGGATACTATGTCTGTGAGATGATCCGGAGATACACCTCTGAGTGGGTTCCGAGTGATACCAATGCTCAGAGGAATAACCTCCGGTGGATGCTTAGTCCAGAAGCTCGCTTCCGACCACTTCAAGAGGAACTAGCTGGATGGTTCAGCAGGGAAGTCCTCCATCCTAAAGGAGAACACTATTACGAGGACGTAGAACTTTATATGCATTAAATCATGTATGGAAACTTGTTCAAAATTGTATATGGTCATCCGATGATATTGAATATATATTGTATATTCCTCTTGAATTCTTTTTGGTTCTAATTTCAAATTTATTTGAAATTGTACATTCATATGCATGTATGTAGTACCGTAGAATATATGAAACTCCTTCAAAATTAAAATAAAGCACAAAAGAAATAAAACAATACAAATTAAACAGAAAACAGGTTTAAGGGGGGGGGGCTAAAACCCTAAACCTGCGGCGGCCTTTAGTCGCGGTTGGCCAGAAGAACCGCGACTAAAGGTCCTCCGCCCCGACGGCCACCTGGCGCCCACGTGGACGGGCCTTTAGTCGCGGTTCTTAAGCAACCGCGACTAAAGGGGGGGCCTTTAGTCGCGCCCGTTCGGTCGCGGTTGCGCAACCGCGACTAATGGCAGTTGCGAACCGCGACCAAAGGCCCTTTTTCCACCAGTGTTCGCCATCCTGAGACCTACCATTCCCAGAAATTAAGTAAAAGGAATAGACGCTTTGTCAGTCATGTAACAAGCTACAGATCTCGGGAAGAGAGAACTTGGCACCAGAATGACCGAATAGCATGAGATACTACTAAATTGCTATATATGTGCCCAATACCAACCTCCACTGTTTTTATCACCTATACATTTTCTTTAGTTCTCAGCTGAGCGCAACAATGCATATGTTATTTTATAGACAATGGATCCAGCCTTTCCTCTAGATGGACATGGCTGGGATTGATCTTTTTTTCTTTCTTTTGTGAGGTGGTTGGGATAGATCTTAACCACAGTCAAGTTTGGAGCTATAAAGTTTTGATGTATTGTCTGCTCTAAATTTTAGACCTACCTCTAACTAGGCAGCAGGCCATGTGGTATTAATTGTTTTTCTTTTGCAAGGATGCGGTGTTAACTTTTAGTTAACCGCTAAAGTTCCAAAAAATAGGTAGACACAATGATCTTTATAGCCCTAGATGTGCTTGTTCCTTTCCACCCTCGTCCCACCAGAAGACAAGCTATCATCTTCTTTCAAGCACACATTGCACCTCTTTGTTTAGCTATTTGGTTGCGCCATTTTTTTTTCTTGATTTCATTTATTAAGGAATGGTTTTCGGATATCATGGCACTATTGGTATTTTATCGTCCAAGAAGTGAAACAAAATTTGAATTAAACACATTTTGGGTTCAGAATATAAATTTACAAGAAGTTGCTACTATCCAAGCAGTTATTGCGGCTTGTCTCTTCTCGCAGGTCATGGGTTCAAGGTCTCTCGTTTGCTTTTTGTTTTTTCTTTTGTTATACGCGAAGGAGAGCCCCAAAAATTGAAAGTTTGACATTCCAATTCTATACATTTTATAAGTAACACTCTTTCTCGGGAGGCAGCGAAAAATCCATAACCGGTCAGTTACCGGAAATAAAAATACCTAGGTTGCGCAACTCCATAGTTGTCTCTAGTTCAGATCACTCGAACATTCACGTGTAGTAGTTTTCTTGGAATCTAATGAATCTCTATTCACCAGTGATGGTCCAGTACAACCACACCCTCGGCTTCTACACATTAGAATCGGTATATGGATATTATTTGAACCTTTTTTTGACATTCCAATTCCAAAAAAAAATTGTACGACAGCATTCTTTCTCGGGAGGCAGCGATAAATCCGGTAATTGTTCGGTTACCAAAAATGTCGAGCGGAATAGGAAATCCCTGGGTTGTGCCACTCCATCATCATATCCAGTTCATATCGCTCCAACAATCATGACTAGATTTTCATGGAACCTAATGAATCCCTATTCACTAGTACCGACAGGGCCTTTAATGTTTACACATGGTCAAATGTAAACTATCCAAACGCACACGCTACCAAAACCATGCGTTGTTGGATTAAACATGCTTGCAGCTAAAATAACATAACCATATGAGGTTACAATTTCAAGATCTTTTAAAAAGAAGCCACTGGCAAAGGGTGGCGCCGCCACCGCAGCCGCCGACACAGATAATCCTACACCTATGAAGACAAACGTAAACTTTTACCTAACTTTGCATCAATACTTCTCTCCCCCTGATTTTAAGTGGGTTGGGCCCGTCTTCTCTCCAAAGCCAATCATAACGTGCCAGATGCTAATCACATAAGGATTA